>NW_014577202.1:51534-54124 GCF_000485595.1 Priapulus caudatus | reverse complement strand
GTGTGTGTGTGTGTGTGTGTGTGTGTGTGTGTGTGTGTGTGTGTGTGTGTGTGTGTGTGTGTGTGCGTGTGTGTGTGTGTGTGTGAGAGCGAGAGAGAGAGAGAGAGAGATTTCAACAATTCATTAGTCACAACACACAGTCTGTCGTTTTGTTAATACCTACCGAACATTAGTCCATAAGTGAGATAAAGTAACGGCAGTCCCGTTGCGAAGTAGGATAGTGACATTCCTACTCCAGCGATGATTGCACCGGGTATAGCAACTGTCCTGTAGGAGTATCTGTGACACAGAGGCCGTAGACAACGGCGCTACCGAAAAAAAATATAGTCATCCGTAACCGACGACGTGAGCCGACAAATTGCGATATTCCGTTCAATAGACTATGGCCAAGAGACAGAAAATGACAAAAGTCAGCTTGAACATACTAGCTATAGGTAACTATAACGTCGCCTTTTTGCCTTACCGTGCCAGTCCACCCCCTCCCCCCCCCCGAAAATTATGTCTGTAATCTTTTAAAAGACAAATAAAGAAATGTATTTTCGATTGCAATGACCTTATCGAGGAGGGCGCGAGTTATTGTGACGAACGTACACCTGATCACGCGCGATGTGCGCTGGAATGGCTTACATCTTATCAGGAGTGTATCAATTGATACACTCCTGATCTTATGGGGGACACACTATCACACGTGTCACTTACTCAACATCAAAAAGACAGCGTTTCCGATTCCGTTTGTCCATGCCGTCAGTGCGTTGCTAGTACCGAATTCTTTCGTGAGTACGGGGAGAAACACACCGAATGCCTTTAGCTGAGCTGCTGATATGAAATGTACGAGGAACCCTCCGCAGGCACACATCCAGCCCCATCCTCCATCTGGTGGCGGTTTGTCTTTACTGATTGTGCCAACCATCTCTAACGCTTGCGCTTGTCCTCTGCTGGATAATGTACGTGGTCTTCTTGGTCAGATTTCTTCGGTGACGTCATCCGATAGACGGTCCACGACTTTTTCGGTGACGTAGTTTGTGATGATGTAACCTCAGGTGCAATTGTCTCGAATCAGGTATGCC
The DNA here is from genome assembly GCF_000485595.1 of Priapulus caudatus. Lineage (NCBI taxonomy): Eukaryota > Metazoa > Priapulida > Priapulimorpha > Priapulimorphida > Priapulidae > Priapulus > Priapulus caudatus. Next base: position 53,057 of record NW_014577202.1, on the reverse strand, counting down.
ATGTTAAACCGCTGCTACGATCTTCACAAGCAAGCGAAATGCCTGGGAACTCGCAGCTGTATCATAGTCGGTATACTATCGCAGTTATACGAGGTGTGTCAAACTGTCCTTTACCACCCGTTTTTGTCACGATAGTCACTATTGTTTGGTGACAATGGCTGTATAACGACGTTCGCCTTACGACGCTGTGCCAAAATGATCTGCAGAGCTATACGAATTTGACTGTCACCTACATCTCCCTACGATCTCCACATGCGCCCGCCCCAAGCACGTGTCCAATATGTCTGACATACGCAGTTGTGTCGGTGTGCGTCACCTTTGCTTGCGCCATATAATCCCACGATACGATAAGGTAGGTCAGCCTGTAAACATAACTACCGTCGCATTGCTAGGTGAACGGGAACACTTTTTTTCCGTGCACTTGACCAATATTTGACGTATTTATCATCCAGGCAAGGATAAGGCCAATAGGTGAGGCCACTATTGTAACATCCCCCATGCTGCTGCGCTCGATTGATCGGATAGTAGTTTCATGTTAGTGTGCATTCTTGTTTTTTAGGACTATATACTGCGAAACTTGAATTTCGAGTAGAGCGATACTATACAGTAAAATGTATATAATCTCAACATAACGCGTGCTCGTGATTAATGATATTTCTCTATGAATATAGATGTTATCAGGAGTGAATATAATAATAGATATAATCGATAGTTATAGAATAATCTATTATTATTCGCTCCTGATGTTATCTTAGTTGGCATTGGCTCGCTGGTAGATCGCGGTCTTGTCCCGCTGGTCGCTGAACTGTAGACATCACTCGGTACAGATGCGGATCAAATTTATGTTGTGCTGCGCAATTAAACACACGGCATACTTGCGCGTTTCCTTGACATTCCAGTACGGCTGCTGTTTCTCTTCTTGATGTTCTAACGTATAGTATGCTGCTACTAGAAGGTTCAATCTCATATGTAGCACTACGACTAAGAAGTGTCCATTCGTATGAAAGTTTTTATAGATAGTGCTGTATGAGTATGATAATGAAGTATGCACCCCACCCCCTTGCTACCAGAAGACAATTAGTAGCTGTTTTTTTTTAAATATGTCCTATAATTCGGAAATATCCACGAACCATGTTTGGGGTTACGACTAATGTTACGACTGAACCTAATAACTGAATATTAGATGCATCGTTACACGTATTTCCCGTCATAAAAGCTCGTTTGCTTATATCAATAAACCAGGCAAAATTCAATTATTATACTTTAAAATAAAAAATACATAGCCAGAATCAGTTTGATATTTAACCGTACTTCTCAAAAAACATGTTGTAGTCGTCTACCGCTCTTTAAACCCTCGCCCAGGTGGAATGCTGCGTTAAATGTGTGTATTACACCTATAGTAAGACGAACGATATCTGTATTTGTTCAGTCCTCCGTCGGGCAAGCAAAGGTTGTTTGTTGATACTTATAAGCCTCGTCTACACGACGAACCTTAACTCGAGTTAAGCTAACTCGAGTTAAGG
>NW_014577202.1:49965-51524 GCF_000485595.1 Priapulus caudatus | reverse complement strand
GATTGATAATAATAGATCTATTATTGATAGTAATGATTGATAGTAATAGATCTATTATTGATAGTAATGATTGATAATAATAGATCTATTATTGATAGTAATGATTGATAATAATAGATCTATTATTGATAGTAATGATTGATAATAATAGATCTATCATTGATAGTAATGATTGATAATAATAGATCTATTATTATTCACTCCTGATGATAGTATATAAATGTGCGATAGAATAAAAAGATAAATAGACTGTATTGAAATAAACGTTGTGCGCGGTCGCCATATGTGTAATGATACAAAAAAGAGTTATCTCTGTTACACATTGGACAAGTAGCCGTTTTTATTACATTATTAACATGGGGGATTATCCCACAATATTATGGGGCTTTTAATTCAATCTCACTGTCGTTCTTTTCAAACATCGATCACCTAGCCAGTGAAAGCGAAATGACTCGTTTCTTAGATTGAGGATACTTTTACAGATCCAAGTAATTATAGAACATTGCTAAATTTATTTTGCCTATATATAATCAGCAAAACCATACTTATGCTGCAGTTATGAGGTTGCATGGCTCAAGCCAGATAGTCAATACGGAGCTGATCTCGCAACACATCCAGTAGAGCAGCAGTATTTCTGCTTAGTCATTGCTGGGAGTTTAGCTACACGTATAGTAGAAACAGCCTCTCAGCCTAAGCACAGCAGAAGTATTCTCAAGGCTTGTCCATCATTATGGTAGTCTTCCAGCATTGCCAGTGTGAATGTATGTCCTTCGGCATAGTCATTGCTGATATATCAAGCACAGCAATATTATAATGCTGTTATTTATTTCTAGCATTTGCAGTTATATCGCAAATGTAGTTTCACAGCGAGGAGAAGTATATACATAGATTCTTCACGTTGATGTAGGAGCAGCATCTCGCGAGGTCATCACAGAGTGTTATCTTTCAGGGTGACTGTCACACGGGAGTACCGTACTTGTCACCAGATATAAGCGCTTGTGCCATCTAAGTACGTTCCGTGTGGTCGCTGTGACGTATATTACTCCGCGCATGCGTAGACGTAAGCACGTAAAGTTTAAGAGCGTCCCCCTTACATGTTAGTGATAATCAGATCGTCAAATATATGGGATATTGTAGACTTGTCCTCCGCTATATCTTGCTCGTTGATTATTGCTGACTCTGTTAAAAGAAACCAAAAGCCGTGACATAAGCAGTAGAAAGCTATAAAATACAACCAACCTACTAAGCCCTACGTATCATAGCGTCTCGTCTCATCTGGCCTTCTGATAGGCTGATCATATACTGACTGCATCATGGTTTGTAAAGACGTGCGTCATCATTCAAGAATGGAAACGCTTCGTAAAATCGAAATTCAAATGTTGTTACGCTTACCTCCATCCATCTGCAGTTCGCTATCCACTAGGGCGGTAGCCTGAGCATTAGTCTCCTTGATGAGCCGATATAGCAACCAGCACAGGCTGACTACACACACCATGGCACTAGACGATCTGCAGCGGATATCCGCGCGAAGCGCTCAAACGCCACCTAGTGGCGCACTT
>NW_014577202.1:36953-45817 GCF_000485595.1 Priapulus caudatus | reverse complement strand
TCTGCCCCAAATATTTGCCATATTTGGTCAGATTGGTCCAGAACAGATTAGTGTTCTATTGTCTCTGGGGGACCACCCTGCAGATCGGTGCAGCCGTTTCAGCTGATTATGGTCCATAGATGGCGTCCTTGAGGCGAAAAGCACACAGCCAATCCGCTTCCTATCCTTGTTATATTTAGCTCCTTGCTGTAGTACGGCTCGGTTCAAAACATTGCTGCCGCCCACGGCACATCACCGCTCTAGTCCAGAATAAGCGAAATAAAAGAAACTTAAAAAAAAATTACAATTTGTTATTTCTTGAGATTGTGTACACATTATAATACTACACTGGTAGGACGACACACACAGCCAATTCACTGGAAATTCGGCGTAGTAAATGTTTGACGTATAAATGCATACGTATAACAGTAGTAGACTCTCATCTTTGCATGCAACATCTTTAAGGTAATGCAATCACTCAGGCAGAGCAGTCTCCCGCGGGAACAGCGTGTGAAGATGCAGTCTTTCAGGATCGTCATTGTTAATGTATTAAAGCATAGCAATAACAAAAATAGCCCCTCATGCAGTAGAGTCCGTGCAGAAGTATTCTTTTAGAGAAGTTATCGCAGAAATAGACTGGAGACCATACTACAGCGATAACGACTGATGATACGCGTAGTACGACGCGCACCCTGTAAAACTGTAGCAGTAATCAAACTGCTCGAGCCACGATTCATCAGACAAGTCCTCACAGTGATGGTAGACGTAATCACAAATGACATAAGTATAGCGACCACGCCATCTTACTGTACGTCACCAAATAGGACATCAGCAGCGATCGCGAGCAGAAAGGAAATTCAAAGAGAATTGGTGATGGTTAGAAAAAACAGTGAAGACAAACCACCACCAGATGGAGGTTGGGGCTGGCTGTGTGCCTCCGGGGGTTCGTGGTGTACTTCTTAACAGCAGCTCAGCTAAGAGCATTCAGTGTGTTTCTCCCCGTACTCACTAAGGAATTCGGTACTAGCAACGCACTGACGGCATGGGCAAACGGAATAGCAAACGCCGCTCTTCTAATTGTAATGACTGGAATGATTCGTGCATAATTGTGTACTCTCGTGTGTGTGATGCTCGTGACCGTATAGTGTAGACCTGTCCAGGTTCTGCTATGGCGCGGGTAATTATGTACCCTGAGGTCATCACAAAGTAGACAGACACGGAAGTATAACGTACAAACAAATGTCTATTTAATTGTTACACAAAAACTTACAGAGACAAGTTATTAGTTACATGTTTAATGCAAGATCTCTAAAAGGAGTTTACACACGCAAATACATTTACTAGTCTTAACAAGGAGTTTTAAGACATACGTTTTAAGACGCATACTGTAACACAAATACGATATGATCAAAACTATAACACATATACGAGAACTGTCAAAGCGCTGACCAAGCGCTTTAACACTACATACTTACAGATCGATACCCTGGATTATTCTGTCTTTCTGTTCAAAAGTTGCTGTATTTATGCGAGTCTGGGATTGTCACGTGACTTTAGTAGTGCTACGAGTTTTTAGTGTAGTTAATGATGTCTAGACCAGTGGTCATCCTGACCACTGTCTTGATTTCTCAACAAGAGGGGCTCTTTGTTCTATGCAGTTATACGTCCCTCGCTTGGACTAATGATCATCGTTAATCATGTTCTTTACGGCTCCAGCTCGGCGACACGGTCTTGGTTAGAAAGGGTTTGCTTATCTGCGTAATCTAGCCTTGAAGTAGACGTGGCCAAAGACCCGTGACTGCCCTGCGGCATTGTAATCGTAATGCAAAACTACCGAACATTAGTCCATAAGTGAGATAAAGTAACGGCAGTCCCGTTGCGAAGTAGGATAGTGACATTCCTACTCCAGCGATGATTGCACCGGGTATAGCAACTGTCCTGTAGGAGTATCTGTGACACAGAGCCGTAGACAACGGCGCTACCGAAAAAAAATATAGTCATCCGTAACCGACGACGTAAGCCGACAAATTGCGATATTCCGTTCAATAGACTATGGCCAAGAGACAGAAAATGACAAAAGTCAGCTTGAACATACTAGCTATAAGTAACTATAACGTCGCCTTTTTGCCTTACCGTGCCAGTCCACCCCCTCCCCCCTCCCCCGAAAATTATGTCTGTAATCTTTTAAAAGACAAATAAAGAAATGTATTTTTGATTGCAACGACCTTATCGAGGAGGGCACGAGTTATTGTGACGAACGTACACCTGATCACGCAAAATGGCTTACATCTTATGGGGGGCACACTATCACACGTGTCACTTACTCAACATCAAAAAGACAGCGTTTCCGATTCCGTTTATCCATGCCGTCAGTGCGTTGCTAGTGCCGAATTCTTTCGTGAGTACGGGGAGAAACACACCGAATGCCTTTAGCTGAGCTGCTGATATGAAATGTACGAGGAACCCTCCGCAGGCACACATCCAAGTTCTGTACGCAAAAAGCACTGCATTAATATGCAATTCCCAATCTGAGTGGTCTACCGCGATTGCCGATGATATCATCGTCGCCAACGTTCGATGAAACCGCTCTAGCTGGCCGTTTGATTGAGGGTGATAGGGGGCCGTACGTATGTGATTAATCTTTAGTAGTGTAGTTAGCCTTGCGAGTAATTTATTCACGAACTCCAAGCCGTTATCCGTCAATATGGCTCTTGGGCAGCCATGAGTGGTTATATAACGGTTTACAAATACGTCTGCCACCGTGGATGAACTTCGATCAGGGATTGCATACGCCTCGGGCCAATTAGAGTATAAATCTAGGCAAGTTAACATATAACGGTTCCCTGACGACGTAATGGGGTGAGGTCCCGTAAGATCCAAAGCGACGACGTCACCGCAACAGCGTGGCAGCGGTGCCTGTCCGAGTGGTGCGCGAACACGCTGTGGCTTGCACGCATTACACACTGTACATGATTTAATGTAATGATATGTATCAGAATACATACGTGGCCAATAGAAACGCTCCGAAACCTTATCATAAATCTTCCTGAAACCCAGATGCCCACCATATAAGTGATCGTGAAACTGCTGGAGTACTTGTGTAACCAAAACACGTGGAATCGCTACTTGCGGGGTATAGTCTGGCTGTGACGAGCGTGATTTGACATGGTATAAAATAGTATCATCTACGAAATAGTCAGAAACCATACGTGCATCTTTAAGTGAGCAATCTGCCTTGTTTAGCACTTCGTGAACAAGTGAAAGAAATGGATCAGCTTTTTGTAATTTGACTAAATCAGATATGCTACCTGGAAAATCAATATGCGAGTTCTCTCGAGGGTTACGCGACCGTGGCATCGCAACCGCTGCGGACTCCTTAATCGACTTGCCTTTATCTACGCTCAGCCGCGCGCGAGGCGGAGCGGGGGTGGTAGGGGTTATCGGGTCGCTAACCTTATTGTCACCCAGCAGCTGTTGATGTGTTGCAGTCGGCTTAGCGCAACCTTCACGCGTGCCCGCTTGTGGAGGTTTGGGTGATATCAACCTCGACATCGCATCCGCGGGTTTATTCGACGTGCCGGTTGTATATTCAATGTCGCATCCATATTGAGAAATGATGATTGCCCATCGTTGCAGTTTAGCATTCGTTAACGATTTAGCGTCTAGTATATAACGTAACGGTTTATGGTCGCTTATTACCTGGATTGCATTACCTAGTAGCAGGTGACGTAACTTGGTTAATCCATAGACAACCGAGTAGCATGCCCTCTCGACCGTAGCCCAACGCATCTCCACTGCATTTAATTGCTTACTAAGATAATAAACTGGATGTTCTTCTCCCTTATCGTTGAGCTGCGTTAAGACCGCTCCTATCGCGTAGGAGGACGCGTCACAGTATAAACGAAAAGGTTTGGTGTTATCTGCAAGGCCGAGAATGGGCACCTCCGTTAATAGGGATTTAAGCTTAGTGAATGCATTGTGTGCCTCAGTAGACCACACAAAGGGCATGTTTTTATGGGTTAAGAGAGAAAGTGGGCGCGCGATATCCGCGTAATTTTTGACAAATTTCCTGTAATAACTAGCGAACCCGAGAAACTGTCGTACTGCTGTAGCAGTAGTCGGTGTTACCCACTCTTGGACAGCCTTGATCTTCGCGGGGTCAGGGCTAACTGCGCCTGGGGTGATTACATGCCCCAAGTAGCTAATAGATTCCCTTAAAAAGAAACACTTACTAGCACGCAGAGTTAGGTTAGCTTCATCTAGCCTGTCAAACACCTCTGCCAAGTCTCTCATGTGTGTATCAAAATCCGGGCTGTAGATACAGATGTCATCAATATACGCGAGCGCACACTTATGACGTAATCCTCTTAACACATAATCTAGCAACCTTTGGAAGTGCGACGGTGCATTTTTCGCGCCGAATGGACAACGGAGATGTTCGTAACTACCAAACGGCGTAACGAAACATGTTTTTGGGATATCAACTGGATCGACTGGAACTTTAAAATAACCGGATCGTAAATCTAATGAAGTGAAAATTTTAGCCTTCCCCAACGCCAATAGCGCATCTTCGATTAGAGATAGAGGATAGACATCAGAGGTCGTAAGGGTGTTTAGACGACGGTAATCAATTACTAGTCTCATCTCACCCGATTTCTTAGCTACCAGGAGACATCCGGACCCCCAAGGACTCATGGAGGGTCGTATTATCCCATTTGCCACTAGCTTATCGACCTCCGTCTGAACGATATCTTGTTGTGCTAGGGACATACGGTACGGACGAGATTTTATGGCTTTATGATCGGCCGTATGAATTTGAAAATGACATAAATGGGTACAGCCGAGCTGCGCATCCGTATGTGCGAAAGTGCTGTCACGTCTTTCTAAAAATTGTAACAAAGTCGTTCTCAGCCGAGGGTCCGTGACGTGTTGAACTAATGTCGAATAATCGAACGGTATGCCCTTATCTGTCAAGCGACGAGCAGGTAAGATGCCTACATCTGTTTTTGCACATACTGCACGCACCTTACGTTTTCCGGTAGGCTCCACTGAGCACACGACCGTGTCTGTGCGCAGCCGATGACGTGCATTTGAGCTATTATTAATTACGCATTCAACCGTGCGATCAGCCGACACTATTGCGAGAATCGGAGTAATCGATAAGTATCTACTCCTACGAAAGCTTTTAATAGCCGATGATCCCTGTACAAGCAACAGAGTACCGCCCTGATACTTCTTAGGGACTTTTAAGAAACATTTACATGAAGAGTTACCGGGGATCGTTATAGAATTAGCAAGTCTAGCTAGTTGCGGGGCTGGCGCCCAACCATGTGCCTTCGGCATACATAGTGCTACAACACTAGAGCCTATACACAATACGGCCGTGCTCAAATCGATAATCACCCGCGCACGAGCGAGAAAATCCGCTCCCAAAACCAACTGCTTCGGCAATTGCTGTACTATATAGCAATCATGTTCTACTGTAACCCTCCCCAGCGTAATACGAAGGGATGTAACGCCAAGCATGTTTAACTGCTGTCCTGATATGGAAACTAAATGATTAGCACACCGCTCAGCGGGAGTAAAACCAGCTTTGTCGCGTACGCGATCTGGCAAACGCTTCCAGGCTTTATTAGAAATTATTGTCACCTCGCTACCAGTGTCAATAAGTGCAGAAAAGCTTAATGGGCCTACTTGTGCCGTACACATAGGCGCTGTCGAGTTATGCAAAATGTTAGTATCATTACGTAAACCCCCACCCGTCTCTACTGCCGCGCTCTTGCGAGCGGTGGGGGGCATACGTTTCCCTGGTTCCCTTGGGGAGCTCTTTGCCCTCTTGGGAATACACGTACTCTACAATCTCTCGCGAAATGCCCCTGTTTCCCACAGTTATAGCACACATCGCTCATTGTCGCCACTCTACCTGGTGCGCGACGCCGCGAAGGCGGCATGTCGTACCCTACCTTTCCTGACGGCGTGCCAGTTTGTGAAGCTGGCGCCGGCAGATAATTGATACGGCCGCCTCGAACTGCGGTATTATCCCAGCGACCCGAGCGGGCGGATCGACCCCCTTGTACCGCATTTGGTTGACCCCCCCGCGGGCCGCGCGAACCGTAATCGCGGCGCATTACCGTTTGTGCGAAGAGCGAGCGAAAATCGCGCAATTCATTCGCCAATGCCATGTTTGCTTTTGCTGCCGTAGCGTCAACTTCCATCGGTTCGGGCATGCCTAGGCAAGACATATCAGAACGGCCATCCCCCGTTCTATTGCGCAGGCGCATCGCTAGTCCTGCTTCGATCAAAGCCTCGTCTGCAGCTATCTCGATAGTCTGACTGAGCGTCTGCGGTTTACGTAGTAAGTAGTAATTTCTTTGTTGAAATTGAAAATAAACCGTCGATGAATGCATCGATTAGCATCTTCTGAATGTACTCTGTCTGAATTTTGTCTACGGTCATCGCCTGCATTGCCAAGGCCTGCAAACGATCACCATACGGCCGAATATGCTCTCCTCTGCTCTGTTGGAAAGCTTTAATCGCACTCAACGCCTGCTCTTCTTGCAACGGGTCAGAAAAACGCTTAATTAACTTAGCCCTAAGGTCCTTCCATGTTATGGCAGGTGTCTCAGCTAACATACGACGACAAAACTCCGCGGCCAATCCTCCCACTGTAGACAAAGCGAACTGTTTCAATGCGGCATCGCCCAAATTTAACTCAATCTGCGCCCACTCAATTGCAGCGCGCCAGTCGGTAAATGACGGACCTATCAATAATGAATCGCCCATAAATCTAGGAATCGCTTGTCTTACTTCTGCCACCCTTAACCCCCGATTGAACGTAGAGGAGGCATTATCAATGCTTGGTTGCAAACTTTGCGTAAAAAGTTGTGCCAGCTCCTCTAGGCTAAACGGGCGTGTGGGTGGCGAGGGAGTGGTCATGTTATGAGTTAACCGTCGTACGTTCTACTGAAATTCTATCTCCAAAACATAGCTAGACTTAGTACTATGGGGGAGAAATTTGCGACAGTATATCAATATATAGCGTAGCCATCAAGTATCTACAATGCTCACCTACCTTTAGCAATTTGCTCAGTAGATCGGCTCCAGTCGGCGATGAAGGCACAGGGCAGCAACACGCGTGCGCACACAATAACCCAACTCTTTTACAGGCGGCTCCAGTGTAACAACGTCGTTCGTTAGCGGGGTAAGACTACTGGCGATCTAAGGCTGGGCGCAGGTAGGTGTAGGCATGTATAGGTAGGTACAAGGATGGGAGAACGCAAACCAACAGATAGACAACAACTAAGGTAGTAACGTACTACACTGGCGTTTATTATTCGACATGACAGGAGTAGAGATAGACACAAGGTATGAGATGCGAGCTGGGAGTGATGAACAAGAGTCAGTCGGAAGGACAGTCAGGTTCTCCTGAGCTCGGCTAGAGCCTTCGCTTTTAAGTCCGTCCGTAATTGGTTACCATAAAACCCACGCCTTAGTGACACATTTCTAACGACGCGAGTTTCTCACGGCGCGACTTCGAGAGCAGGTGGTCCTCCACCGTCGCCTCTTCTCCTTTGTCGCACCTAGGTGTCACCATCGGGATTCATTCCCGCGACAGGCGGGCTCGGGTGTAGCCGGTGTTTATATACCATAAACACTCCTCGCTACACAAGTGGAAAGATGGCAAATCGCAAAGATGAAGAGAAGCTCGATTTTGACGAAGGTAATCAATATGATGAAATATTGGCTAATAGTAATATAGTCTAGATAGCCCTATACTATAGTAATAGAAGTCTATAGCTGCTAACTAGCCCGACAAGGCTGTGCGACTATAAGTGTCTATACAAAGTGATTAGCAATTAGACCGTTTCTTGGAGGTAGGTGCTAACGTAACCCTGTGTGAACAGCATAAGGCCCGAAAAAATGGTTGTGTTGCTGTAACAGGCCTACCTCGGGGTTCAAGGGTCGGACGGTCGGCCGATTACTTAATTTTATTTTTATTTACAAATGTTTCGAGATGTGTGTCAAATCATGGGATCTGTATGTTCTGCTTGAGGGGGGTCCAAGCCCCCCTCCCTGGCATCTGGAATACTCCAGAATATTTGTTATAAATTTGTTGTTGCCTTCTCGAAAAGACAGATTTTACGAGAATGACATAAGGTATCATAACGAAAAACACAGAATCCACGACATTACCTAGCATACGAATGCGTTATGCTCTCGTGATGTGGTTATCGCGTCCTCGTGTTGCTAACAGCAAGCAAACGCCGCATAGGCACACGGCGCGCACACACGCACACGCACACACACACGCGCGCACGCACGCACACGCATAGGCACACGGCTCGCGCACACGCACACACACACGCTCCTGCGACGGAGCGAAGGGCTATAGTACCAGTAGGCAGTACGTAGTATGTCGTATTACAAGAGCTGAGAGTCAGGCCCTCTCATAACTTTAAAATGAAAATAACCCATTTACACAAAGAATTGCAATTATAGTGATATTATATGTTATATTAATGAGTAAAATGTGTGTTTTTCATGGAATATACATCAGAAAAACTTACTCATATCTACCGATCATAAATCAAACCAACACATTTACAAATGGCGTTTGTTCTCTTGTTCTTTGAGTCCCACTAAGGGGAAGTGACGTCACTCCGCCCCCACCAATATCCGTAGCCATCTCGGCCACCGCGATTTGTTCTCGCAAATGAATTTGGAATGAAAATGAATTTGAAATGAAAATGAAAATGAATTTGAAATGAAAATGAATTTGAAATGAAAATGAATTTGAAATGAAAATGAAAATGAATTTGAAATGAAAATGAATTTGAAATAAAAATGAATTTGAAATGAAAATGAAAATGAATTTGAAATGAAAA
>NW_014577202.1:20526-36866 GCF_000485595.1 Priapulus caudatus | reverse complement strand
AAAATGAATTTGAAATAAAAATGAATTTGGAATGAAAATGAATTTGAAATAAAAATGAATTTGGAATGAAAATGAATTTGAAATAAAAATGAATTTGGAATGAAAATGAATTTAAAATGAAAATGAATTTGGAATGAAAATGAATTAAAAATAAATAATAAAAATTTCCGTAACCATCTCGGCCACCATACTACAGCGATAACGACTGATGATACGCGTAGTACGACGCGCACCTTGTAAAACTGTAGCAGTAATCAAACTGCTCGAGCCACGATTCATCAGACAAGTCCTCACAGTGATGGTAGACGTTATCACGAATGACATAAGTATAGCGACCACGCCACCTTACTGTACGTCACCAAATAGAACATCAGCAGTGATCGCGAGCAGAAAGGAAATTCAAAGGGAATTGGTGGTGGTTAGAAAAAACAGTGAAGACAAACCACCACCAAATGGAGGTTGGGTCTGGCTGTGTGCCTCCGAGGGATTCGTGGTGTACTTCTTAACAGCAGCTCAGCTAAGAGCATTCGGTGTGTTTCTCCCCGTACTCACCAAGGAATTCGGTACTAGCAACGCACTGACGGCATGGGCAAACGGAATAGCAAACGCCGCTCTTCTAATTGTAATGAATGGAATTATTCGTGCATAATTGTGTACTCTCGCGTGTGTGATGCTCGTGACAGTATAGTGTAGACCTGTTCAGGTTCTGCTATGGCGCGGGTAATTATGTACCCTGAGGTCATCACAAAGTAGACAGACACGGAAGTATAACGTACAAACAAATGTCTATTTAATTGTTACACAAAAACTTACAGAGACAAGTTATTAGTTACATGTTTAATGCAAGATCTCTAAAAGGAGTTTACACACGCAAATACATTTACTAGTCTTAACAAGGAGTTTTAAGACATACGTTTTAAGACGCATACTGTAACACGAATACGATAAGATCAAAACTATAACACATATACGAGAACTGTCAAAGCGCTGACCAAGCGCTTTAACACTACATACTCACAGATCGATAACCTGGATTATTCTGTCTTTCTGTTCAAAAGTGGCTGTATTTATGCGAGTCTGTGATTGTCACGTGACTTTAGTAGTGCTACGAGTTTTTAGTGTAGGTTAATGATGTCTAGACCAGTGGTCATCCTGACCACTGTCGTGATTTCTCAACAAGAGGGACTCTTTGTTCTATGCAGTTCTACGTCCCTCGCTTGGACTAATGATCATCGTTAATCATGTTCTTTACGACTCCAGCTCGGCGACACGGTCTTAGTTAGAAAGGGTTTGCTTATCTGCGTAATCTAGCCTTGAAGTAGACGTGGCCAAAGACCCCGTGACTGCCCTGCGGCATTGTAATCGTAATGCAAATATCGTAATGACTTCGCTTCATTACATAATGCTAAGTAAGTATAGCATGCGGCTCGTGCGTTCTATATAGTTTCTTCATCGTTTCATGGTAAATGGGCATAGCGTATAACTTGGTAGCTTTCCTGGGGGGGGGGCACTCCTATTGTTAAAGGTACTGCTAGACAGGGTATATTTTCCGAACATCATTGGCACAGGGTATATTTTCCGAACATCGTTATTGGCACAGGGCAATATTGGACCAATATAGGCAGATATTGGTTCAATATAGGCAGATATTGGTCCAATATCGGCCCAATATTGGGCCAATATCACCATCCGATATTGGACCAATATCTGCCTATATTGACAGGACAGGACATAACTGAAATGTGCAATATTGCAACGGTACACTTTTTAGTGCAGTATATTGGAACATGGTGTATTTTCTGGCACAAAGCGGTTTGCGACAAGGTCAGATTTTTAAGGTCCCCGAGGCACCCCCTACCCAGTTCCGAGGCGAGTGCCCTCTCAGGGTAACTTGATGAGACCACGAAGCACGCTCTAGTTGTTAAATCGTCGCCTTAAAATGACTACGTCACCATCAAATTTAATAGTAAAAGTTAAAAAAAAATCACAAAATGTAAATGATTCTGTTCGCTTTGTACGGTGAAATTGATGCATTATACTTCCTATTTTGCTATTCTGTCCGATATGAACAAACCCTCGTGCATTTTATGTTATGATCAAATATATCAAATCGTCTAGACATTTTGGATTTTTAACTAGTTGTTTAACTAGGATACATTTAGTGCCTTTAATACTTACTTTTCCTGTAAAAAAATCTAAACAACAATTTTACAAATATACACCATAGAAAATTCGTGACGTAGTCAATTTAAATGTAGCCATAATGTAGGGGTGACAAGGGATTGTGGAATGCCTCGTTCGTGGTACGTATTGATTATGTTGTGCTATTCCACTTTAGTTTTGTTGTCCGTGTATAAAGTTAATGTCATAGTCTCTTGCACTATTTATCATAATTCATCGCCTCAGCTCGATATGAATGAGGTTTTTTTCTTCAGCGCCATTGGCGACGGCGCTGTGTCACAGATACTCATACAGGACAGTTGCTATACCCGGTGCAATCATTGCTGGCGTAGGAATGTCCCTAGCCTACTTTGCCAAAGGTCTTCCGTTCCTCTATCTTACTTATGGACTGATGTTTGGTAAGAGTAAATGTAGCAGCTCACCGTTGTACTACCGATTTAATCCAGGCGAATTTATTATTAATTTTTTATAAATTTAATATTTGTGTCAAGTATCTCGCTGCTATTATTTGAAAATTTGTTGTCATCTGATTATTATGTAATTATATAAACCAGGTACACATTCGAAAATAGCTCTCGACATTTAGCCGCCCAGCCATAAAATCTTAGGTTGAAATAAAAGTTTAAATCACCTGGTCTGATTTAATGACAGTTTGACAAATGACTTTGTACTCGTAAACAAAAATAAAACACGTCATTCAAATTGCTTATGTAGCTACACTTAAACTTATAAAAAAATATTCAGAGATCGTTAATTTGTCAAGTTTTACGACCTAAATTATATCTGCAGGGCTAGGATCATCGTTAAATACCATCCCGGGACAAGCATCAACAGCTGAGCATTTTGTTAAGAAACAATCAACATCCATCGGCATCATTCTCCTAGAAACCGGAGTAGGCACACTTGTTTGGCCGATCCTCATAGAATACCTCCTAGAAGAATACTTGTACCAAGGAACGCTTCTCATCTGTGGCGCGATATCATTTAACCTTCTCGTCGCTGCAAGTCTATTTAGAAATTTTAAGAACCGCCGTTGGAATCCCGTGTCGCGGAAACAAGTAACAATGTAGGAACGAGTGCATCAGCCAGTAAACCACCATCATGTTTCGCCAGGATTCAAAATTCTATCAAAAATAGCAGGCCAATTTTGGACAAACGCGTTCTAACAGATTCTATCACTTTAGTGTATTGCGTGACGCTGTTTTTTGTTCAAATTATCTACCAATCTAGTTTCATTTTGCTGCCCACGCGAGGCGAAGAGATAGCAGACTGTGAGGGCTTCAGCGCGGCTACACTGGTGTCCACCATTGGTCTTTCTGATACCATCTTTCGGCTTCCATTGGGCTCTATGTAAGACATCAGCTTCTTGCGCAAACTCACTCGCAGGCTGGCGGGTCTAACAGGGTTCATCTTTTTTATAGGATTATTCGTAATCATCTATCCTTGGATGCATACCACAGAAATGCAAATTGTAAACAGCCGCATCTTGGGAGTATAGCCACCGCCGGGTACATGACAACGTCTTTTATCGTTCTGCTGGATATGTCTGGTGTGGATCTGTATAAGGACGCTCTAGCACTGCGACTTATCTTAAGCGGACTAGCATCTCTCATTGGACCGGTGACAGTAGGTATGTTCACGCTTATATGCCATATACATATAATCAAGAGTTAATAATGACAAAGGCGTAAGACACCTCTTTGGTACTAATTTCACTACATTTTTGTCATTATTAACTCTTGATATAATATAATGTTCGGACTTGTTTATAAAACACATGTTCACTAATGGTTTCTGTGGAGATCTGTTCAAGGATATATGGACCTGCCCATGAAGGTAGTTGACACAGAGAAATCTAGTAATTGTCAAAAATATACAAACAAAATAAAATTTGTAACATGCACATAACAAAACACACACCTGATTTAGTTATTAAAAATAATTAGTTAGGGTCAGGTATCAGCAATTTTACCCAAGCGTGTACTTCATATAATTGGACACCCGTTTTATTTCACGCAGGTTGGTTGCTGGATATAACCGGAGACACGACACTTTCCTTCTACTTCATGGGTATTAGCTGCATGGTGTGTGTGGTTATCCTATGTGGGTTAGTATATCGGCTGACCAGGATAAAAGATGTACAGACCACCGCCTTAGTTGATAGCAAATCACAGATGGTTGGAGGTAAACATTTATCACTTATCATGTTCAGAATTACCAGATGCTCTTGAAATTCTAACGCAGGTGTGTGCAAAATATCACAAACTCGGTGGATGTTCGTTTTAACTAGACACTAGATCAGAAGGCATTCGTGAATAACTTGCGCCTTATGCATATTAGAGCCTTTCGTTCAAGCCCAAGCGTCACGCCGTTTGGATTATTTCGACAGAGTCAGCAATCAACGACCCAACTTTAGTGGACGACACATGTGAAAGGCGGAGTATCTGCTTATTACTTACATGTGAGAGTGGAACGTCGATACATAACAACCCGTACGTCCATGGCAACGAGTGAATTCCACAGCTCTAGTGACACTAATATCCACAGTGAGACTAAAGTACACAGAGTAGAGGGACTACTAGCAGACAGACTAAATTACACTCACGGAAATGTCACCAGAGCCTCTTTAGAACTACGTCTCTAGTCACAGCTCTACTCAAAGGCAACATTTATAATATCGTTACACTGAGACGCCACGACTGCGGTGACACGTCGAGGTGCTTAAGAGATGCTCCAGCTAGATTCTATCTGTATGGCGACTACTTCAAAAGAATACTGACAAAAGAATACGGATTCTACTGAGGAGCTATGTTTATTATTGTTATGCCTTAACGATTGCCTAAGCCTTGATGATGAGCTATGCCCTAAATAATCTATAAACTCAATATAACGCTTTTACTCGCGATTAAAGATTGTTCATATATAATATAAAATGTAATCTTTCACAAGAAATCCAGAGACAGTTTTCTCCAATAATACGTTAGCATTAAAACGCAAACAAAATTTTTGGAATCGGAATTGTGAGTTCCGAGAAATCAGTATTGAAACATCCGCAACTGCGTCATTACTAACAGCGGAAATATTCGCGTTTTTTGTACATTTTACGATGATTGAACGACTGTGTTTAGGATTGACCAAGGTATGCACAATTGCTACTGTTAGTACTCACTGCGACCTATCTGTGGCCGATTGCCATCAACAAACTTTAAAAAAGTCGTGTATAAATAACTTGAAAAAAATAATTGATCTGTTTCAATCTCCTGTTTGCCACCCAGTAATTAATGCACGCAGTGACGTTATACTCTCTATGTAAACAACTAAACACGTGAGATACTCCGGGACGCATCCATGAGTTATAGGAGAAAAGGATCAGGTGAACGTAGTGCGAATAGCAAAAATAACAAAAAATTAATAGCAAAAATACAACACATTTTTTTCAGGGGAAATATGGTCGGACTCCTGGGCAATTGTCACTTGTGGATGATTTTCTTGCAGCAAATATCAGATGCCGTTGGTTTTTGTTTTCTGGCATTATAAGTAGGCATTTCCATTTGGCCACATCTCATGGACTACGTTCTACGATCGAGAGCTCTTATAGCAACGGGTACTTCTTATTCCTGGTACTATAACGATTCCCCGTCTATAGCAGCAGATTTTTTTGGAGGCTCTGAGAAGAGACCCCTGTCAGACTGCAAGAGCAGCTAGCTGGGTGTTCTAAGGAATAAGGCCACGATGATTGCGCAAGCTTTCACCGACGAGGGCGACACCTATAGATTTTCCTGCGGTGTAGCATTACTTATCTAATCTATATTTGAGTTTGTATGTATGTATGTATCGTACCCTATGGACGGCCAAACCGCCCAAGCGGTCTGGATGCAATTTTTAGAGGGCGATTTCCTGGTTCTAGGACAAATACCCCCCGGACAATCACCCCCCGGACAATTACCCCCGGACAATTACCCCCCGGACAATTACCCCCCATGCCATTTACCCCCCATAGTGTCCGTGGTGGTTGTGTCCGTGGTGGTTGTGGTGTCCGTGGTGGTTGTGTCCGTGGTGGTTGTGTCCGTTGTGGTTGTGGTGTCCGTTGTTGGCGTCGTCATGAGGCTTCGTTGTCGTCTGGTTTGGTTGATCGGCGGTGTGAAATATCTGGTGTGGTAATGACTTGGTGGAAGAGTAGAGAAGGATTAAACATCGTGAACGTTATAATGCAACGCACAATGCGAGTCTTGATACAGCATAATACTCAACCGCACGTTGATCACGGTGTTTTCCAGGTTTAGAATTGTTTGGGTATGGTCGCATTGTTGTAGTTTGTATCCACGGTGTTAGCAGAAGTAGTGACGAGACGGACATGCTGTTAAAACTTATAAACATAGGATTATTCACTGGTCGTGAATATCGTTATCAAAAACCGAACGAAATAAACAAAGTCGAAGGTGTTATAAGAACGCCTTCCAACAAGTTATACATGTATTTAAAAAAATCCCGTAATTACGTAGTTGCAAAAAGAAAATATAATGTAAAGAAATATAGATTGAAAAAAACAACATAGATGAAACGAAATTTCAATGAAACCAAAAAGGTAAGCATGAGATAAACGTTTAACATCGTACATAAAATGTACTATGTTTTTTAAAAGTACACATAAGTAAAATCATAAAAATTTAAACATGCATTGTGAGGTCAAACAACAAATAGTAGGTCAACAACAAACAGAAATACGTGCCGTTACTGACACTAGTGCACCTCTATACCTGAAAATACTAAATCAGTTAGAATCTGCGCCTGA
This sequence comes from Priapulus caudatus, assembly GCF_000485595.1. Lineage (NCBI taxonomy): Eukaryota > Metazoa > Priapulida > Priapulimorpha > Priapulimorphida > Priapulidae > Priapulus > Priapulus caudatus. The sequence goes on along the minus strand of NW_014577202.1, from coordinate 29,893 downwards.
TCATACAACATGATTTGCTCGAATATCATACAATCGGATATATGGGGGGGGGGTGAGTGGTTAAAGCATAATCAGTTAAATCCCTGATATAATATCTCTGCGTGTTCTATCTAGTACTCTCGCTGTAGTACTGTAGTACAACTGGAAAAAAAAAAGCATAAAAATGGAAATAAACGAAGACTAAAATAACGACGTGCTATGATCTCTTGTTCGATTACTGTTTTGCGCTCGTTGCAGGGTTTCAGCAACTTTGTAGGTGCGCACTCCTACCAAGGCACTTGGCTGATCAACGCAAATGAAGTCCCGCTTATCTAATCTGTTGTTATTCAGAGGGAGCCGCATAGGCGGCTCTCAAGTATCGTCATAACATAATATGCGTTGCATAAATGTGCGTTGCATACTGAAACAGGTAGCTGTTGGGTGGATGGGTGTTTTTGGGCCCTAGGGGGGGGGGGGTACAATTCCCAGTGAAACTTTACACTGTATGTAAGTGTTTTTTTTATTCAACATGGGTGACATTTCTCAAACCCTGTGTATACGAATAAAATGACCACATAGGTGCCCTCAACCCCGTAGTTGGTAGATGACAACTGTTATAATTGAATGGCGCGATTTTCGCTGAGCGGGTATGATACAAGCCTGGGGCTATACGACGGCTCTGCTGACCTCGTTAACCATTAATGACTTTCGTCTGACCTTCACTTTCGTAAATCTTTGTGGACGATTTTCTCAGCGATTCTAGGTTCTCTCTCTTACTTCCTGACTCTGTCATGGCGGTGCAATATCCAATCTCGCCTCTCTACGGCAAGTAAATGCGTAATTAACCTTACCTTCTGGGGTATTCTTAATGACATGTTGGTACCACTGTACGTATCTAGATATGAAATGGCATTGTACGACGCAGTTGAGAAACCCACAAGGCGGGCGATAATGATGGTGGGGTTGGCGGGTGGAGAAAGTGTATCATAAAACATTCAGATTGAAAACTATCGTTTCCAATTTAATTGCGACAACTGAAAACACTAATAACTAGCCTTCTATCTTCTTTACAAACTGTTGCATAAACACTTTAGAAAATGAAACCTCAGCTTCATCGTCTGACAATAGAGGTAAAGTAATGTTAATAGCACTAGTGAATATTTGTGATAAAGGGTATATATAAAATAATCCATTCAATGCAAAAATCATGCGCAGATCAACCATTCAGCAATCACAGGCGTAAACGTGCACTTACTGTTTCATGGCTGATTTCTTACAGCAGCGACACGTGGCTTTCGTCTCTGCGCTTACACGCAACGAATGTAGATTGTATACCGACATAGATCTTGGATTGTATACCGACATACCGAGTATACATAAAAAACAAAACTTATATTAGAAACAAATACACACATACCAAACAACCACAACTAATAAAAGAAACGTATATTAGAAACAAATATCATTTAGAAGAAAACGTATTTGACGTACTGTACGTACGTTAGTACACAAATACAACAAATATTATTAAATATACTAGAAACTTATACCTAAAACACACATGTTATTAACAACCTGTATCTGTCTACTCGTGTTATACCTTGCCAAGCTGTGGGAAACGGCATCAGTGTAATGAACTAGTTGTCACAAATAAACACATGGTTCTAGGTAATGAATACATAAACTTACAGCGACAACGTTATTACAACACTTAATAAAATATCTCTAAAAAAAGTTTACACACGGAAATACATTTACTAGTCTTAACAAGGAGTTTTAAGACATACGTTTTAAGACGCATACTGTAATACGAATACGATAAGATCTAAACTATAAAACATATACGAGAACTGTCAAAGCGCTGACCAAGCGCTTTAACATTACATACTCACAGATCGATACCCTGGATTATTCTGTTCAAAAGTGGCTGTATTTATGCGAGTCTGGGATTGTCACGTGACTTTAGTAGTGCTACGAGTTTTTAGTGTAGGTTAATGATGTCTAGACCAGTGGTCATCCTGACCACTGTCGTGATTTCCATGAGCGATTTCGTGATTTCCATGAGCGTAGCTCTGGTGTGATTGGGAAATAAAAGTTTAAATCACCTGGTCTGATTTAATGACATTTTGACAAATGACTTTGTACTCGTGAACAAAAATAAAACACGTCATTCAAATTGCATCTGTAGCTACACTTAAACTTGTAAAAATTATTCAGAGATCGTTAATTTGTCAAGTTTTACGACCTAAATTATATCTGCAGAGCTAGGATCATCGTTAAATACCATCCCGGGACAAGCATTAACAGCTGAGCATTTTTTATGAAACAATCAACATTCATCGGCATCATTCTCCTAGGAACCGGAGTTGGCACACTTGTTTGGCCGATCCTCATAGAATACCTCCTAGAAGAATACTTGTACCAAGGAACATTTCTCATCTGTGGCGCGATATCATTTAACCTCCTCGTCGCTGCAAGTTTATTTAGAAATTTTAAGAACCGCCGTTGGACTCCCGTGTCGCGGAAACAAGTAACAATGTAGAAACGAGTGCGTCAGCCAGTAAACCACCATCATGTTTCGCCAGGATTCAAAATTCTATCAAAAATAGCAGGCCAATTTTGGACAAACGCGTTCTAACAGATTCTATCACTTTAGTGTATTGCGTGACGCTGTTTTTTGTTCAAATTATCTACCAATCTATTTTCATTCTGCTGCCCACGCGAGGCGAGGAGATAGCAGACAGTGAGGGCTTCAGTGCGGCTACACTGGTGTCCACCATTGGTCTTTCTGAGACCATCTTTCGGCTTCCATTGGGCTCCATGTGGGACATCAGCTTCTTGCGCAAACTCACTCGCAGGCTGGCGGGTCTAACAGGGTTCATCTTTTTTATGGGATTATTCGTAATCATCTATCCTTGGATGCATACCACGGAAATGCAAATTGTAAACAGCGGCATCTTGGGAGTAGCCACCGCCGGGTACATGACAACGTCTTTTATCGTTCTGCTGGATATGTCTGGTGTGGATCTGTATAAGGACGCTCTAGCACTGCAGCTTATGTTTAGCGGACTAGCATCTCTCATTGGACCGGTGACAGTAGGTATGTTCACGCTTATATGCCATATACATATAATATAATGTTTGAACTTGTTTTTAAAACAACATGTTCACTAATAGTTTCTGTGGAGATCTGTGCAAGGACATAATATTATGTACCTGCCCATGAAGGTATTTGACACAGAAAAATCTAGCAATTGTCGAAAATATACAAAGAAAACTAAATGTAGAACATAGACATAACAAAACAGACACCTGATTTAGTTATCAAAAATAATTAGGTAAGTTCAAGTATCTGCAATTTTACCCAAGCGTGTACTTCATATAATTGGACGCGCGTTTTATTTCACGCAGGTTGGTTGCTGGATATAACCGGAGACACGACACTTTAATTTCCTTCTACTTCATGGGTATTAGCTGCATGGTGTGTGTGGTTATCCTATGTGGGTTACTATATCGGCTGACCAGGATAAAAGATGTACAGACCACCGCCTTAGTTGATAGCGAATCACAGATAGATGAAGGTGAACATTCACCACTTAACAAGTTCAGATTTACCAAATACCTTTGAAATTCGAACGCAGGTGTATGTATAATTTTACAAACTCAGTAGATTTTCAATTTAACTGGACATCAGATCAGAAGGCATTCGTGAATAACTTGCGCCTTATGCATATTAGAGCCTTTTGTTCAAGCGCCAGTGTCACGCCGTTTAGTTTATTTAGACAGAGTCAGCAATCAACGACTCAAACTTAGTGGGCGACGCGTGTGAAAGGCGGAGTATAGTTGATGATCTGATTATTACCTACATGTAAGAGTAGAACGTCGATGCATAATTACCCGTACGTTCATGGCAACGAGTGAATGCCACAGCTCTAATGACACTACTGTCTAGAGTGAGACTAAAGAACTGAGAGCAGAGTGACTACTAGCAGACAGACTGAATGATACTCACCTAGATGTTACCAGAGCCTGTTTAGAACTACGTCTCTAGTAATAACTCTACTCAAAGGCAGCACTTATAATATCGCTACACTGAGGTGCTACGGCTGCGGTGACTTTGCAAGGTGCTTAAGCGATACTCCAGCTAGGCTATTTCTATGGCGACTACTTCAAAAGAATACTTCTGCCCGGACTCTACTGCAAAGCTTCTTTTTTGTTATTGCTATATGACTTAATACATTATCAATGACGATGCTGAAAGACTGCCAGAGACTTATAGTGACTGCTTTGCCTTGGTGGAGACATTACCTCAATCATATCTTACCACGAGCAATCATGATGGGCTACTTCTGCGATACGCATGTCTTAATGACTCAGCAATCTCTACGTTGAAACTCCATGTACTTCGTAACTGGCTATGCTAGGAGACTATAATGGACTCGGTGACTGATATGGTCTTTTAAACATAATAACCGCAGTTTATGTATAGCTTTGTTAAGTAGATTTAAGCCACGGTAATTACTTAATTGGTATCTCCAAAAAGCAAGAAATGAAACGTTTTGTTGGGTAGATGCACCCTACGGGTAACAATGTTTGAAGTCAACGAAAATTAGGTTAATTTAATAATCCATCATAGTACTGGGCTTTCGCCATTAAATGTACTATTAACAAATAATTATTCAGATTTAATTGTATCAAATGTACTAGTTAATTGTTCCACGTGAGACATGAGAAATCGTAGTATTTTATACGCGTATAAGGACAACGCACAACGTTAGATTGATAACTTGATATTTTATCTTTCTTCAAATGCAGTTTATTACTTAAACAACTTTTATTACTCAATCGTTTGCTATAAAGATAAATTTATGGGCGCCATAAATGTTTTGAATCGAGCCATATAGTATATGTTAACTGCGTAACGACAGACTATCCACACAGCAATAAATCCAGTCATTATAAAGATCAACATACAACCTTTACCTGCCTGGCGTATGTGTAATCAAATATATACATCGTGGGCGGGGTTACAAGGGTTCTGTATGGAAAGATTAAGGTAAATGAGACGAGACGTGGGGAGCGGGAGGGTTGATGAATACAACATGTGTTTTTAGAGAAGTACGGTTGAATGCTGATTGATTCTGTATTTTATATTCTGATGTATACCAATTCAAACATAGTATACGAGTATGCATTTCACTTGTTTTTTCTAACCCAGCAAACGAGCTTTTGTAGAGGAAAATAATCTAAAATATATGGCGCAAATATAATTGTTTCATTTCATTAAACAGTTTAGGTGTAATCGTAACCCCAATCATGATTTCTGGACATTTTTTCGTTATCAAACATTTTATAAAAATGTCTGCTACTAATACTATTCTGGTAGCAGGCCGGGATGTGGTACATACTCCATTGGTTGTTGCTAGAACACGGGCGTCGAAGGAGGGTGCCGTTACGTGGCAGCACTAGTCACTTAGTACGCTTCAAAGTCCAAATCTTCCACGGAAAGATTCCACAGTCATACTTCCGTGCTAGACATGGCCTTATATCCCCAACCCTAACCCTAACTCTAATCCTAACCCTAACCCTAACCCTGACCCTAACCCTAATCCTAGCACAAGTGCAGCCACATCACGTGACCCTCCTTCGATGCCCTTGTTCTTGCAAATCCCTACTCCATTGGTCATATATCACACAGCGCCACCTATAAATGTTCTCACATGAATGAACATTTCTTATTTTGTAGTGCTATATAATGTTCAACCTTCTAGTAGCAACAAACTATATTTAGGGACTTGCGAGAAAAGATACCCGTCTCGTACGCTATACAAAAGAAACGCGCAATAAACGTCGCGTGATTGCGCAATACATCGAGTGTTAAGCTTGTATTTGCAGCGAGTGACGTCCACAGCGTGACCTTTTAGAGGACGAAGCCACGATGAGTCCGCAAACCTGCGCCGACGAGGGCGACACCTACACATGCACCGAGTGAACTATCCTTAATCGCGTGTAAAACCGTTATATATTGAGTTTATAGACGGTTTACAGTATGTCTATCATTTCACCACTAAAAATCACCGTTCGTCGTGTAGACGTCTCGTCTACATCTGTCATTGTCATATACATTGTCACGTCTCGGCTACGTTGCTGGGATATAATTGTACACCTCAAATATTGACAAAAGGCAATGAACCCGCACTTCTCGTTGACTTAGTATATTTACTAGTCGTAACTTAGGCACAAAGGGTCGTTGTCGTATAGGGTACTACATATATGTACCCGAGGTAACTATCTGATATGGTTAGGGTTAGGGTTAGGGTTAGGGTTAGGGATAAGGTGTAGGCGTAGGCGTAGGTGACATATATGTACCTCGGGTACCCTATACGACAACGACCCCTTCATCGTTACTTAGCATAGACTTAGTGCAATTTATGCTTGCCGAGTTTACAAACTGACCTATAGCTTATCGCATGTGATATGATTGTAAATGGCCTGAATAATCGGTACCGAAGATCGGCACAGCAGCGCTATAGTCAGACATATAATATAGACACATGCATATGTTCGGACATAGATGTGCTTCACATATTTGTATGCGTGGCTGACTGCCAGCTGGATATATATCACTCTGCGCAGCATTTAGCGCTATTTATTGCGCGAAGTGCAACGACAGTTTTTGATGCAGCCGACGACAAATGTTATACGATAACGACTGATAGTAAGTCCTCACAGTGATGGTAGACGTTATCACGAATGACATAAGTACAGCGACCACGCCACCTTACTGTACGTCACCAAATAGGACAGCAGCAGCGATCGCGAGCAGAGAAGAAATTCTCTTGTGGAACACAAAGGGAATTGATGATGGTTAGAAAAAACAGTGAAGACAAACCACCACCAGATGGAGGTTGGGGCTGGCTGTGTGCTTCCGGGGGGTTCGTGGTGTACTTCTTAACAGCAGCTCAGCTAAGAGCATTCGGTGTGTTTCTCCCCGTACTCACTAAGGAATTCGGTACTAGCAACGCACTGACGGCATGGGCAAACGGAATCGCAACCGCCGCTCTTCTAATGCTAAGTAAGTATAGCATGCGGCTTCGTGCGTTCTAGTATAGTTTGCTCACGCGTTTCATGGTAAAATTGGGCATAGCGTATAACATTGGTAGCTTTCCCGGATAGGGGGAGACACTCCTATTGTAAAGGTACTGGACGTACGTGCCGCTGGACAGTGGTAATTTTCCGAACATCATATGCGCACAGCTTAGGGTATATTTTCCCGAACCATCGTTTATTGGCACAGGTTATCTAGATATACACCATGCAAGCTGATATTAAGGACCAACATTGGCAAAAAACAATATTGAACCAATATAGGCAGATATTGGTTCAATATAGGCAGATGATTGGTCCAATATCGCACTAATATTGGCAGAACAATATTAGGCCATAGTCACCATGCCGATTTTGAGCCAATATCTTGCCTATATTGGCAGGAACAGCACATAACTAAAAATGTGGCAATATTGGCAACGGTATACTTTTATGGGCAGTATATTGGACATGTGTATTTTGCGGAGCGGCAAAAGCGTTTGCGAGCAGGGTCAGGTTTTCAAAGGTCCCGCGAGGCACCCCCCCGCTATCCAGTTTCCGAAGGCGAGGCCCCCCCCCCCCGGTAGCTTTATGAGACCACGAAGCACGCTCTAGTTGTTAACTCGTGCCTTAAAATGACTACGTCACCATAAATAGTAAAAGTTAAAAAATACATTTTTACTTTTTCACAAAATGTAAATGATTCTGTTCGCTTAGTATGGTAAAAATTGATGCATTATACTTCCTATTTTGCTATTCTGTCCGATGTGAACAAACCCTCGTGCATTTTATGTCATTATCAAATATATCAAATCGTTCAGACTTTTTGGATTTTCAACTAGTTGTTTTGCTAGGATACATTTAGTGCTTTTAGTACTTACTTTTCCTGTAAAAAAATTGAAACAACAATTTTATAAATATACACGATAGAAAATTCGTAACGTAGTCAATTTATTAGTAGCCATAATTTAGGGGTGACAAGGGATTGTGGAATGCCTCGTTCGTGGTACGTATTGCTTACGTTGTGCTATTCCACTTTAGTTTTGTTGTTCGTGTATGAAGTTAATGTCATAGTCTTTTGCACAATTTATCATAATTCATCGCCTCAGCTCGATATGAATGAGGTTTTTCTCTTCAGCGCCATTGGCGACGGCGCTGTGTCACAGATACTCCTACAGGACAGTTGCTATACCCGGTGCAATCATCGCTGGCGTAGGAATGTCCCTAGCCTACTTTGCCAAAGGTCTTCCGGTCCTCTATCTTACTTATGGACTGATGTTTGGTAAGAGTAAATGTAGCAGCTCACCGTTGTACTTCCGATTTAATCCAGGCGAATTTATTATTAATTTTTTATAAATTTAATATTTGTGTCGGATATCTCGCTGCTATTATTTGATGATTTGTTGTCATCTGATTATTATGTAATTATGTAAACCAGGTACACATTCGAAAATCACTCTAGACATATAGCCGCCCAGCCATGAAATCTTCAGTTTAAATAAAAGTTTAAATCACCTGGTCTGATTTAATGATATTTTGACAAATGACTTTGTACTCGTGAACAAAAATACAACACGTCATTCAAATTGCGTCTGTAGCTACCCTTAAACTTGTAAAAATTATTCAAAGATTGTTAATTTGTCAAGTTTTACGACCTAAATTATATCTGCAGGGCTAGGATCATCGTTAAATACCATCCCGGGACAAGCATCAACAGCTGAGCATTTTGTTAAGAAACAATCAACATCCATCGGCATCATTCTCCTAGGAACCGGAGTAGGCACACTTGTTTGGCCGATCCTCATAGAATACCTCCTAGAAGAATACTTGTACCAAGGAACATTTCTTATCTGTGGCGCGATATCATTTAACCTCCTCGTCGCTGCAAGTTTATTTAGAAACTTTAAGAAGAGACCTCCACCAGACTCCCGTGTCGCGGAAACAAGTAACAATGTAGAAACGAGTGCGTCAGCCAGTAAACCACCATCATGTTTCGCTAGGATTCAAAATTTCATCAGAAATAGTAAGCCCATCGTGGACAAACGCGTTCTAACAGATTCTACCACTTTAGTGTATTGCGTGACGCTGTTTTTTGTTCAAATTACCTACCAATCTATTTTCATTCTGCTGCCCACGCGAGGCGAGGAGATAGCAGACAGTGAGGGCTTCAGTGTGGCTACACTGGTGTCCACCATTGGTCTTTCTGAGACCATCTTTCGGCTTCCATTGGGCTCCATCTGGGACATCAGCTTTTTGCGCAAACCCACTCGCAGGCTGGCGGGTCTAACAGTGTTAATCTTTT
>NW_014577202.1:14743-19793 GCF_000485595.1 Priapulus caudatus | reverse complement strand
AAACTCACTAGATTTTCAATTTAACTGGACATCAGATCGGACGAGTCATTTCTTCAATATCCTGTGCGTATTATCAAAAGTCTTTCGCTTAAGCGCCAGTGTCACGCCGTTTGGTTTATTTAGGCAGAGTCAGCAATCAACGACTCAAACTTAGTGGGCGACACGTGTGAAAAGCGGAGTATAGTTGATGATTAACAGTAAAATAGTCGCGAATTACCGAGCAGCGCGCAATTTTTCGTAGTTGTAGCTAGCGTGGTATTCGAATTTCATTACGGCGTGACGGTGACTCAGAGCGTCGAAAGGAGAGATGTACATTATTAGGCTTATGCGATGAGAAAGGCGAGACGCCTAGCCGCTTCTAAAGTATGACCTCGAATGTTGCAATTTAGGGAAGCCGCATTCGGCGTGTTATTATTCCTACCAACAGAGGCATACTACGGCACAAACTCACCATAGTGCGTATATTAAAGGAGACGATGAGCCAAAACAGCTCCGCCCGAGAATGGGTACGTCCGATTTCGTCACGCGTCGCGTCATTCTTGAGTCACGGCTGCTGCCGATGCCATTTGGTCGATACCACGACATAGCAAAACCACGAATTCAAATTTTTAATAAACAAAGAGTTGGCAATGAATCTGTGTTTACGATATGGCTTAGCTGGTGATATCTGTGTTTTTGTTTCGTCGTTTAATTGTTTGTTTGTGTTGTTGTTTTTAATTCACCGATTACTGACGCGTTTTATATGGTAAGATATGGTATCCTTGTTTCGCCCTCCTTCCTTGCCTTCCCTGCCGATACGAGTTGAGTTACCGATGTAGTCTGTCGAAACCCTCCTGTGATACGAAAATGAGCGCTCTTTTTCACTAGACAGGTGCAGCAATATTTCCCTTCAACGCGTTTCAAAACCGGACTTTCCATCCCTTCTCTACCTCAAGGATTTACCATCGCCATCACGCGTAAACGCGATCGGTATCTTGAAAACCGCCTCACATGCAAGCACGGTATACGCACGTTCAGCACATCATATCAGCATATGATTTCAGTGGGGCTGACTGTTTTGTTTTGTATTACTGTTCCTTGCATTATTGTCATAATGCACCGTATAAACAATTTATGTTCCCAGTTTATTCTATTTAGGTAGCGGTATTTTGGAATATAGTTATTATATATCGTTTTTAATTGGAAATACTTTTTCATGAGAACATGAACTTTTCAAGAGAGGTCAAGGGAATTATTGTATTCAGCAAGCGGTGGCAATAGGTTGTGACGCTTGGCACGTCACACCTGGCGCATGTAGGAGTGGTTGACGCGGCGCGCAACGACAATGGACGGGCGCGCCTCCCGCATCGCCTTGCAATAGGGATAGGTGACGCGACACAGGCACCTACAAGCGGGCATTGCGTGCTGCTTCCAGCCAAGGTCTGGTTTTGCCAAAGTAGTTTTTGCTAGATCCGATTTCGAGCTGCTATATATAAACAAGAATTGACAAGCAGAAAAGATATATAAGATTTTAGAGAGACATAGACGATGTAGAGAGCCAGAGAGGAGAGACGCCAGACGGGTTCCAATATGGACGAAACCTAGGCTGTCGTATGTAGTATGTATGTATATATTTTGTATGTGTTCGTGTACAAAACCGAAACCAATACTAAAACAGAGCACAACCAGGACCAGTTGAGAGGTTACGACTGCATTGTTTATCAAGAGGCTTTCAAATGAGAAGTGCAACCCATTCGTACATGCTGTTATAACAATTTTTTGTCATTTACACGATATTACTATTATGTTCCAGGGGTTCTAAGTTGGGTTGTGCTGTGATATAAATGTTATACTTAACCGTTTTTTTACCATGCTTATTATCTTATTAAACTGATTTGTAAATATTGATATTGTGTGCAGTGTTATTCTCCATTATTACCCAATGTTCCTATTGTGTCCGATTATTAGTAGTATGAATTAGTAGCACGATTTTACCCAGCGCAGCGGGTACCCGCAGCTAGTTACTAATATTAGGATTAGTTATATCTACTTGTCTTTCAAACATTGTTGTGCACGGTTAGAAATATCTAGAATAAATAATATTATTAAATTATGGATCTATATGCGTATAGCATGTGCAGAGAGATAAGCACACAATCCTGCTTCGCTAGGATGCGAAATTCTATCAAAAACAGCAAGCCTATCTTGGACAAACGGATCTTCACAGATTCTTGCACATTTGTGTATTGCATGACGCTGTTTTTCGCACAAATTACCTATCAGTCCATTTTCATTCTGCTACCGACGCGAGGCGAGGAGATAGCAGACAGTGATGGTTTTAGTGCCGCTACACTGGTGTCCATTATTGGTCTTTCTGAGACCATCTTCCGACTTCCATTGAGCTCCATGTGGGACATCAGCTTCATGCGCAAACCCACTCGCAGGCTGGCGGGTTTAACAGGGTTCATGTTTGGCATAGGATTCTTCGTAATTATGTATCCGTTAATGCGTACTACGCAACTGCAAATAATAAACAGTGCCCTCCTGGGAGTAGTCACCTCTGGATACATGGTAACGTCCTTCATCGTTCTGATGGATATGTCTGGTGTGGATCTGTATAAGGACGCCCTAGCACTTCGGCTTGGCTTTGGCGGACTAGCATCTCTCGTTGGTCCCGTAACAGTAGGTGTGTTCATGCTTATTTTCTATATACACGTGAAATATACCGTAGCTGAGGTTAATACTTGGTTTTTCAAACAGTATATTCTCGAAGACCTGTCATTTTTCATATACTAAAGCAGATTCTACAGACACGAGCACTTCATGTGCTAAATAATGATATATATGGCATGTGAATGTTCGATGTGTTATGTTTTTAATACAAGTAATGCGTGAAAATAAATTGGTTCTTGAGATACACTCGAAGATGGGTAGGCGGTTACGCTACGTAACGGTTACTATAGGTGATAACTATATGTCACACAGGGGCGGATCCAGGATTTTTGAAAAGGGGGTGTCCAGGAAGAAATAAAGGGCACTTTTGGTGTTATACTTGTTTACTGGCGTGTTTCTAAAAAGCTGGCCGAATGCACTATAGGGGGGGGGTTTTGGGGGGACTCCCGCCAAGAGGCGGGGGGTTTAAAAAAAACATTGTGTTGCATTCTTGGAGGCATCTGAGCAGTAATTTTGGATGTCTAGAATGCAATATTTATCAAGTCAGCATCCGGTCTCGGACGCTTGCGGACCCCTCTTTGCCCATTTCTATGGTTTTTATAACGAATTTACCTATTTAGGTAGTCTTTTATCAGAAACTAGCTCGCTTAAACTAAGATTTTTTCATGGAGAACTTACAGAGAAGCCTTGTGTGTGTGTGGGTGTGTGTGTGTGTGTGTTCGTGTATGTGCGTGTGTGTGGTGATGTGTGTGTCTGTTCGCTGTGCGTGCGTGCGTGCGATGCGTGGTAGTGTGTGTCTCACGCGTCGGGCTCCCGGCCGGCGGCCCGGCGCGATAATACACACCGGTCGTGGCGTGCACCTGCGTGCGGCCCGTGGACGTGGGTGCGGCGGCGCACTGAGGTGCTGTGTATGACTTCTTTTGGGGCTCCTTTTTTTGTGTAAAAGGGCGGGGCGGGGGGCGAGGGCCCGTTGGCGGGCCTGGGCGGCGAGAAAGTAATGCAGGCTATCCAGTACAAAGTTCGATCGGCGGTGCGGGGTCGGGCATCCGGTGAGGTGGGGTCCGGCGGACTGCCCCATTCGGACCCCCCTCTGGCATCCAGCCCCTGTGCCACACTTTCTATGTGGCCACTTAGCAAGGTATGAGTTCAGGCCTCTCCTGAACTAGCGGGCTCCAGACTAGGCGCCACGCCTGCTTCTATTGCAACAAACTCCACAAAAACCGCTTCGTTAGGTATCAACATCGCGCCCATTCCTCTGCCGTCGGCCTCTCCCTTCCCGCGCCTGCCGACAAAGGCAGACAGCACCGCTCAACTTCACGTCTGTTACACACCGTCAGATTCAGCTAATCCCGTATCAGAGTATGCTTGCGAGCTACAGCGCGCATCGCGTAGTACCTTTTTTCGCACTCTTAACAAGTCAGCTGGGACTTTCACGCGGGTTCGGGTCACTGTCCTTTTCTCGGGCTTGGATATGGTATGGCCGCGAACACACAGCGGTGTGTGGTTCTAGTCCTACCAATTCACGGGCGGACGATCAGGCCGCGTGGCATGTGTGTCTGTCACGCTCACCCTATCTGGCGCGGCTTCTACTATCTCCGTGGTATGCCAGGCATCGCCTGGTTTCGCGATACCCTCGTCCTAAGTACGCATAGCGCGAACACACGATGGCATCGGAGCCTGGTACCGGAGGTACGTGTTCATTAAACACTTACAGATTCGGTTAAGACCATTACACATTATTCTTCTTGTCATCTGAACAATCGCCTAGCCCTAGCTCGCACTGGGGTTAGACCTGGCGCCGCCTTCCACAAGCGCGGCTCGTGTCGAAACCGTCCTTGGCATTTTTATCGACCAGAGTCCGCAACTCACCGACAACCAACTTTTAGGTCGGCCACGACACGATGATGAAGAGGGCCGCGGCGCTATAGCTGCCATGATCTGACTTCACTTACTCACGACTCGTCGAGAGTGGAACACGGTCCGATACACCATAACCTCTCCACGTACGCGTCCGCATCGGCTAACCGACAAATCCCTGCGTTTGAAATGGCGCACAGCTCTCTTAATGCCACTACTGTCGTAGAGGTGCAGACTAAAGTACTCTATGACGAGTTAGCCGCGTGGCCGCTGCGTGTCAACCTAGCGTGGTATTCACCTACCTCACGCAGACACCGAGCTGCTACCAATACGAATAACCTCACCTACCGACGTTATCGCTCCACGCAGCAGCAACACGGCCTCTGCCCTCGATTTCCTTTGTAGATCGCAACTACGCTCATCTAGTCACATAATGATACCCTCTACTCAAAGTGCACTAGACCGTCCTTATACGATCCCACAGACATATCATCACAGAACGATTCGAGGACATTACATGGGCATCAGAGTGACTATCCCA
>NW_014577202.1:11524-13694 GCF_000485595.1 Priapulus caudatus | reverse complement strand
GCGCAGCGCTTAGGATCAACAGCAAAGCTGTGCCACGCAATCTTGTATCATGTCTCTCTGGTTCAACAACGAATCAGCGACTACGTCATACCTACTGGTTGTCGCTACTCTACGTTGCTACAAACTGCTATTTGCTACAATCTGCTATTTGCTACAATCTACGGTTGCTACAAGTCTACGCTGTCGACGCTACAGAATCCTACACGGAGATCTTCAACCTTTTCCCAGTACAACACTATCTCTGCAGTGAAGAGATATCTTAACAGATTCTCCAGACTATCTAGACTATTTCTTCGATAACTTCTCTAAAAGAATACTTCTGCACGGACTCTACTGAGGAGCTATTTTTGTTATTGCTATGCCTTAATACATCAACAATGACGATCCTGAAAGACTGCATGTTTACACGCTGTTCCCGCGGGAGACTGCTTTGCCTTAGTGATTGCATTACCTTAAAGATGTTTCAGAACATGCACATATGAGAGTCTACTTCTGTTATACGTATGCATTAATACGTCAAACATTTACTACGCCGAATCTCCAGTGAATTGGCTGTGCTACGAGACTAGATCAGTGAGGATATTCTGATATATATGTCCCTTAAAACCCGTGCCCATTTTACGATAGCCCAATTACGACACATTGTTTCACTATGTATCATCCTACCAGTGTCGTATTATAATGTGTATACAATCTCAAAAAGTAACAAATTGTAATTTTTTTGTAGGTTTATTTTATTTCGCTTATTCCGGACTAGAGCGATGATGTGCCGTGGGCGGCAGCAATGTTTTGAACCGAGCAGTTTAACTGCACAATATGGTGAACTATCTACGCGGGAACAAAACCGCGCATTATAAGTATCAACAAACAACCTTTGCTTGCCCGACGGAGGACTGAACAAATATAGATATCGTTCGTCTTACTAGGTGTAATACACACATTTAACGCAGCACTGCATATACATGATCAGCATACCACCTGGACGAGAGTTTCAAGAGCGGTAGACGACTGCAACATATTTTTTTGAGAAGTACGATTAAAGACCAACTGATTCTGGCTATGTATTTTATAATACATAGTATGTTTTATAATACATAGTATTTTATAATACATACAATGTATAATAATTGAATTTTGCCTGGTTTCTTGATATAAGCAAACGAGCTTTTATGACGGGAAATACGTGTAACGATGCATCTAATATTCAGTTATTAGGTTCAGTCGTAACATTAGTCGTAACCCCAAACATGATTCGTGGATATTTCCGAATTATAGAGCATATTAAAAAAACCCACAGCTACTAATGGGGTTAGCCGCTAGAAACAGTTTCCGCTGGAGGGCAGCACATCTGTAGAGGTGCAAGATTATAATAGATAGTGCACGGTGATATTAGTGGTGCATATGTGAAGTGGGTGTTCGTTTATTCTTTTGTGTGTGCTCAGCAGTTATGGAATGATGTTTATTGAGATTCACGTGATATTAGTGGTGCATATGTGAAGTGGGTGTTTATTTCTTTTGTGTGTGCTCAGGAGTTATGTAATATGTTTATTGAGATTCACGGTGATTGGTGGTGACGGTGATTCATTGGCCATACCTCACACAGCGCCACCTATAAATGTTCTCACATGAATGAACATTTCTTATTTTGTAGTGCTATATGTGACGTTCAACCTTCTAGTAGCAAAACAAACTATATGTAGGGACTTGCGGACAAAGATACGCCGTCTCGTACGCGAATACAAAAGAAACGCGCAATGAACGGTCGCGTGATTGCGCAATACATCGAGTGTTAAGCTTGTATTTGCCGCGAGTGAAGTCCACAAGCGTGCCTTTGGAGGACGAAGCCACGATGAGTCCGCGAACCTGCGCCGGCGAAGAACGACACCTACACATGCACCGAGTGAACTATCCTTATGCGCGTGTAAAACCGATTATACGTTGAGTTTTATACATGGTTTATAGTATGTCTATCATTTCACGCACTAAAATCACCGTTCGTCGTGTACGAGGGCGTCGGAACATGCCCGCGGCGCCGCGCGCGACGCCGCGGCAATTTTTTCAGGCCATAAATTTGTCCGTAACCAAAATCTTTCAATAATTTATATGACCCGTCTTTTGGCCTATGCGAAGTACACTATATCATCAGGAGTAGCATAATTTTATAGCGAAT
>NW_014577202.1:7718-11499 GCF_000485595.1 Priapulus caudatus | reverse complement strand
ACTATCTACGCGGGAACAAAACCGCGCATTATAAGTATCAACAAACAACCTTTGCTTGCCCGACGGAGGACTGAACAAATATAGATATCGTTCGTCTTACTAGGTGTAATACACACATTTAACGCAGCACTGTATATACATGATCAGCATTCCACCTGGGCGAGGGTTTCAAGAGCGGTAGACGACTACAACAGATTTTTTTGAGAAGTACGGTTAAATATCAAACTGATTCTGGCTATGTATTTTTTATTTTAAAGTATAATAATTGAATTATCATACTCATACAACACCATCAATAAAAGCTTTCATACGAATGAACACTTCTCAGTCGTAGTGCTACATATGAGATTTAACCTTCTAGTAGCAGCATACTATACGTTAGGACATCAAGAAGAGAAACAACAGCCGTACTGGAATGTCAAGAAAACGCGCAAGTATGCCGTGTGTTTAATTGCGCAGCTCAACATAAATTTGATCCGCATCTGTACCGAGTGAAGTCTACAGTTCAGCGACCAGCGGGACAAGACCGCGATCTACCAGCGAGCCAGTGCCAACGAAGATAACATCAGGAGCAAATAATAATAGATTATTCTATAACTATCGATTATATCTATTATTATATTCACTCCTGATAACATCTATATTCATAAGGAAATATCATTAATCACGAGCACGCGTTATGTTGAGATTATATACATTTTACTGTAGTAGTATCGCTCTACTCGAAATTCAAGTTTCGCAGTATATAGTCCTAAAAAACAAAAATGCACACTAAAATGAAACTACTATCCGATCAATCGAACGCAGCAGCATGGGGGATGTTAAAATAGTGGTCTCACCTATTGGCCCTATCCGTGCCTAGATGATAAATACGTCAAATATTGGTCAAGTGCACGGAAAAAAAGTGTTCCCGTTCACCTAGCAATGCGACGGTAGTTATGTTTACGGGCTGACCTACCTTATCGTATCGTGGGATTATATCAAGAGCGTATAAAGAATATACCTTCTTTATATGCTCTTGATTATATGGCGCAAGCAAAGGTGGCGCACACCGACACAGCTGCGTATGTCAGACATATTGGACACGTGCTTGGGGCGAGCGCATGTGAAGATCGTAGGAAGATGTAGGTGACGGTCAAATTCGTATAGCTCTGCAGATCATTTTGCACAGCGTCGTACGGCGAACGTCGTTATACAGCCATTATCACCAAACAATAGTGACTATCGTGACAAAAACGGGTGGTAAAGGACAGTATGACACACCTCGTATAACTGCGATAGTATATCGACTATGATACAGCTACCATGAGTTTCCAGGCATTTCGCTTGCTTGTGAAGATCGTAGCAGCGGTTTAACATGGCATACCTGACTCGAGACAATTGCACCTGAGGTTACATCATCACAAACTATGTCACCGAAAGAAGCGTGGACCGTCTATCGGATAACGTCACCGAAGAAATCTGACCAAGAAGACCACGTACATTATCCAGCAGAGAACAAGCGCAAGCATTAGAGATGGTTGGCACAATCAGTAAAGACAAACCGCCACCAGATGGAGGATGGGGCTGGCTGTGTGCCTGCGGAGGGTTCCTCGTACATTTCATATCAGCAGCTCAGCTAAAGGCATTCGGTGTGTTTCTCCCCGTACTCACAAAAGAATTCGGCACTAGCAACGCACTGACGGCATGGACAAACGGAATCGGAAACGCTGTCTTTTTCATGTTGAGTAAGTGACACGTATGATAGTGTGTCCCCCATAAGATGTAAGCCATTTCAGCGCACATCGCGCGTGATTAGGTGTACGTTCGTCACAATAACTCGTGCTCTCCTCGATAAGGTCGTTGCAATAAAAAATACATTTCTTTATTTGTCTTTTAAAAGATTACAGACATAATTTTCGGGGGGGGGCTGGCACGGTAAGGCAAAAAGGCAACGTTATAGTTACCTAGCTAATATGTTCAAGCTGACTTTTGTCATTTTCTGTCTCTTGGTCTTAGTCTATTGAACGGAATATCGCAATTTGTCGGCTCACGTCGTCGGTTACGGATGACTATATTTTTTGTCGGTAGCGCCGTTGTCTACGGGTCTGTGTCACAGATACTCCTACAGGACAGTTGCTATACCCGGTGCAATCATCGCTGGAGTAGGAATGTCACTATCCTACTTCGCAACAGGACTGCCGTTACTTTATCTCACTTATGGACTAATGTTCGGTAGAGGTACCGAAGATCGGCACAGCAGCGCTAGTCAGACATATAATATAGACACATGCATATGTTCGCACATAGATGTGCTTCACATATTTGTATGCGTGGGTGACTGCAAGCTGGATATATCGCTCTGCGCAGCATTTAGCGCTATTCATTGCGCGAAGTGCAACGACAGTTTTTGATGCAGCCGACGACAACTGTTAAATTCCTGCACGTAAGATTGAATACGGTAGCTACAGCGATAACGACTGATGGTAAGCGTAGTACGACGCGCACCCTGTAAAACTGTAACAGTGATCAAACTGATCGAGCCATGATTCATCAGACAAGTCCTCACAGAGATGGTAGACGTTATCACGAATGACATAAGTATAGCGACCACGCCATCTTACTGTACGTCACCAAATAGGACAGCAGCAGCGATCGCGAGCAGAAAAGAAATTCTCTTGTGGAACACAAAGGAAATTGGTGATGGTTAGAAAAAACAGTGAAGACAAACCACCACCAGATGGAGGATGGGGCTGGCTGTGTGCCTGCGGAGGATTCCTCGTACATTTTCTATCGGTAGCTCAACTAAAGGCATTCGGTGTGTTTCTCCCCGTACTCACCAAGGAATTCGGTACTAGCAACGCACTGACGGCATGGGCAAACGGAATCGCAACCGCCGCTCTTCTAATGCTAAGTAAGTATAGCATGCGGCTCGTGCGTTCTATATAGTTTGTTCACCGTTTCATGGTAAATGGGCATAGCGTATAACTTGGTAGCTTTCCCGGAAGGGGGAGACACTCCTATTGTTAAAGGTACTGGGGACGTACGTGCCGCTGGACAGGGTATATTTTCCGAACATCATTGGCACAGCTAGGGTATATTTTCCCAATATCGATATTGGCACAGGGTTATCTAGATATACACCCATCATGCTGATATTGGACCAACATTGGCAAAACAATATTGGACCAATATAGGCAGATATTGGTTTAATATAGGCAGATATTGGTCCAATATCGGCCCAATATTGGCAAAACAATATTGGGCTAATATCACCATGCCGATATTGGACCAATATCTGCCTATATTGGCAGGACAGGACATAACTAAAATGTGCAATATTGCAACGGTATACTTTTTAGTGCAGTATATTGGGACATGGTGCATTTTCGGGCGCCAAGCGGTTTGCGACAAGGTTAGGTTTTCAAGGTCCCCGAGGCACCCCCTACCCAGTTCCGAGGCGAGTGCCCCCCGGGGTAGCTTTATGAGACCACGAAGCACGCTCTAGTTGTTAAATTGTCGCCTTAAAATGACTACGTCACCATAAATAGTAAAAGTTTAAAAAAAAATTCCCACTTTTTCACAAAATGTAAAGTGATTCTGTTCGCTTAATATGGTAAAATTGATGCATTATATACTTCCTATTTTGCTATTCTGTCCGATGTGAACAAACCCTCGTGCATTTTATGTCATAATCAAATACATCAAATTGTCCAGACGTTTTGGGTTTTTTAACTAGTTGTTTAACTAGAATAGATTTAGTGCCTTTAATACTTACCTTTCCTGTAAAAAAATTGAAACA
>NW_014577202.1:0-1823 GCF_000485595.1 Priapulus caudatus | reverse complement strand
CACACACGCACACACACACACACATACACTCTCTCTCTTTTTTATATATAGGTATATAGGTATATATATATATAGGTATTATTAGCTCTTGATATATATATATATATACAAGGCCGTACGCAGGAAATTTTCTGTAGGGGGGCAAAGGTACTTCCCATGCCCCTGTGCCCTAAAGTTTCGCAATTTCACATTTCTATATTTAAAGTAATATTTTTTTGATGATTTAAGATAACCTTTTGTCACATTTCTATTTTATTTCTAAAAGTGTACAGTATTTGTCCCATTAAAAAGCATACTCTGATAATCTCTAGGGGGGCAACTGCCCCTGCTGCTCCCTGCTGCGTACGGCCCTGTATATATATCACGATACAACCTGTAGTTGATTTCCTGCCGCCTGATGATGATGCATATGATTATAAGCTAGTTTCGCCATTAAAGACACCGTGTTTATATATTACTAGTTTATATTTCTCTATGTTTTCATCAGTGGGCGCGTGGTATTTACTTACACTTGCACACTCACACGATTACCACTTCGTCGTGTATATATGCGTGCACTCGTAAACGTAAATAAATCACATCGACGTTCCACTTGCTCATATAGTTTCCTCACAGATTTCTGAGATAATTCATTAATCATCGTCCTTCATGTCACAAGTATTACAGACCCACATGTCATTTGCAGGACTAGGATCAGCGTTGATCATGATCCCATCGCAATCGTCAGTTGCGGATCATTTCGATAAGAAAAGATCTGTAGCAATCGGCATCGTTCTCCTAGGAACCGGAGTAGGCACACTTGTTTGGCCGATCCTCATTGGTTACCTGCTAGAGGAATTCTTGTACCAAAGAACTTTTCTCATCTGCGGTGCGATAACATTTAATCTTATGGTCGCAGGAAGTTTATTCAGGAATTTTAAGAAGAGACCTCCGTTGGACTCCACTTTCAAATCTTCTGACAACAACGTTGAAATGACCACACCAGCTACAACACCACGCACATGGTTCGCCAGGATGCGAGACTCAATTAAAAATAGCAAACCCATAATAGATAAACGCATCTTCACAGATTCGCGTATAGTACACTATTGTTTAACACTATTTTTCGTACAAGTCGCGTACATCTCCGTTTTTGTTCTGCTGCCCACGCGGGGTCAGGAACTAGCAGACAGTGATGACTTCAGTGGCGCTACTCTGGTGTCAGTCATTGGTCTTTCTGAGACCATCTCCCGACTTCCATGGTGCGCCATGTGGGACATCAGCTTCTTGCGCAAACCCACTCGCAGGCTGGCGGGTCTAACAATATTTGTATTTTTTATCGGAGTGCTTGTAATAATCAACCCATTGATGCATAGTATGGAGCTGCTAGTTGTAAACAGCGCCATCTTGGGAGTAGCTACCGGGGGCTACGTACCCACGTCATTTATTGTACTCGTCGACCTGTCTGGTGTGGACCTCTACAAAGACGCTTTAGCCGCAAGGCTCTGGTTTGCTGGACTTGCATCCCTCCTTGGTCCAGCATTTTTAGGTATGTTCCCGACGTTCATGCTCGCGCGCACACACACACACACACACACACACACGCGCGCGCACGCACGCATGCATGCACGCACGCACGCACGCACGCACGCACGCACGCACGCACGCACGCACGCACACACACACAAACATATATATATATATATAATTATATATATACAAAGAGCGAGTGAGAGAGAGAGAGAGAGAGAGAGAGAGAGAGAGAGAGAGAGAGAGAGAGAGAGAGAGAGAGAGAGAGAGAGAGAGAGAGAGAGAGAGAGAGAGAGAGAGAGAGAGAGAGAGAG
>NW_014577201.1:493845-499597 GCF_000485595.1 Priapulus caudatus | reverse complement strand
AGGAGTTTTAGTAGTGACAAATACACCTGTACATACACCTCTCTATATCACCTGTCCTATATAGATGATAAATATAGAATCATCACACTACTGTGGAGATTTCAGGGGGGATGACGTCATACAACCAGAGACCAGTTCAACAGCAACAGAGATAGAAAGTTTCCCTAGCGACAGGTACAAAGTTTTCCCCAACGACACAGACAAGCGCGGGGGAGGGGGTCCCATAGCTACCTGATGTGGGAGGTAAGGGAGTTGCGCCACCATGTACACGCACGGGGCGACGGAGTTGCACCGGCCAAGCACGTGGCGGACAGGGGTGGTGCGAGACTCGGACATATACTGGACCAAGGGAGTTGCATCACCCGTACACGTGTTACGTGAGGGGGTGACAACGGCCAGGCACCTGAGGCACGTGAGAGGGAGGCACTGCCCGGATCCTACGTCACCGCAGGGTCCTATATAAGCAGCCAAGATTCAACGGTAAAATCAGTCGGTCTTCGGACGGCCACGAACGAACGAACGAACGAACGAACGAACGAACGAACAAACGAACGAACTCGAGAGAGGGCGCACACACACAGTCGGAGGGAGAGCCACCCACAAGCAGGATGATGCCCGAGAAGGTATATCCTATACTAAGGCAGGGGCGCGGAGCTATAGCCTACCCCGGACAAGGAGACACACTGCCAACCCACGAACTCGCGCCGAGCCGCGGAGCACACGACGGGGAGAGACAGACGAGGAGCGGCGCCGGGTGCTACAATATTAACCCGTAGAATAGCTAAGAGAAGTTAGACATGTAATCACCTAACAAGGTAACATAAACGTGACACGAGTAATATATATCTATATCTATACGCTATATTTGAGATACGTGCAGTGAACGTTATTCATGTTATTCGTATACGATGAATAAAACCATCAGTTGTATAAAGACTATCTAAGGACTTGCGTTCATTTCACTCTGGGATTTTTCTTGCTACTGCATCACCTTCCTGCCTTCACGGTAGGAGCGAAAAATGATCCCAACACAAATAAATTACACGTGCTAACCACAGCACGTGTGAAAGTCCAGTGTGGCCACCCCTAGGGCCACTACACTACAGCTATCTTGGATCAAGTTGAAGTTCAGTCAACCGCTGCCATGAAAGCTAAGGCATATCCATTAGTGACCAAGTTGCCAAAATAGGAGGCCAAGAGGGGCTCAAGTCCCCGATAGGGGATAGGAGTGCTATGAATATGAGTACGAGTATGAGCATATGCTATGAGTGTGAGTTATACGGCTGGGCAAATAAGGTCGCCGACAAGAAGGGGGTGGTAAACTATATTACTGAGTGCGTGTGTGCGTTGTTATAGATTTTTTTGATTTGCAATGTTCTTATTTGTATATTGCAGGTTGTGGCAATAGTTCACTGAGCAGGGAGATGTTCGACAATGGATTTATACACATTACCAATGTGGATTACTCAGACGTTGTGATACAGAACATGGCTTTAACACACGAGCATTGCTGTTCAGGCAATTATACAATTTTATATTTTTAGAAATACGTTGGATGTAGGGATGAATATATGCATGTGGCTCAAGAGCCAAGAATTACATTGATATTAGCTGTGATCCTATCCCTTGTTAATTTGATAAGTCCATAAAATACTTCTGCTTAATACCCATATAGCTGTTTTAAAAGAAATAGAGTGCATAATACTTGCACATAGATTCACTTATAGTTCTCCCATAAACCATAGAGGTAAGTTTAGAGTTTCCTCTCCCATATGGCTGAATCTGGCCAGAGACCCCACCCACCAGCAAATCCCACGAAGTGGTGAAAGGTATTTGGCCTGCCTTTGCACGATTGCTTTAAGATAAAGGGGTGCCCGTCCTCCACAATCACACTTTCCCTAGGGGGTTTCTATCACTAATGCCTTTTCAGCAATACAAATGAAAGAGGAATGTAGTGTACAGGTCCATATATCACTGGACCGGAGCGGACTGCTGATATGGGTTTAAATTACTACTCTTTCGCTCTCCCCCTCTCTGTCTCCTTTCTTGCTCCTCTCCCCTCATCGTACACACACAACAAACTTCGCACTCCCCATCTCGGTCGAGGTTATATCACACCCCTCACAGCAGGTCCTATCCCAGAAACCACCGCAGCCTACGCCCTAACCCTAACCCTAACCCTAACCCTAACTCTAACCCTAACCCTAACCCTAACCCTAACTCTAACCCTAACCCTAACCCTAACTCTAACCCTAATTAAATTTAATTAAATAAAATTGTAAATAAATCATGTAAATATTTGCGTTAATTGGGGAAAAATAGTTAAATGGATAAAGATAGAAAAAAAAAGAAAAAAATTAACAGATGGGATTCAAACTAACGCCGGGACTTCAAGCCCAACGTCAGACGTAAACTTCAGACGTAATGCCAGCCGCTCTACCAGCTCGGCTATTCAGCGGTATTGGAATTATATATTATGGATGTGCCATGCATACATGCATACATGCATCTGGGATAGCCTGCTGTGAGGGGTGTGATATAACCCTAACCCCCGACACTCCCTAACCCCCGATACTCCCCTAACCCCCTAACTCCCCTAACCCCCGACATCTCCCTCGACACAACTGTGCGCCATCGCTTTGCTCTCAATGAGAATGTCTCTCCCCGTCATGTGCATCAAACTGTGATGCAAGCACCTGGCTAGCTCTCTGTGTTCATTTGTGCCATTTCCTCAAAGGTATCACACTGCGTTTCACACACGGCACATGTGCTAGAAGTTCAAGGAACAAAGGTATCACAATGACCCAGACCATGAGCGCACATATCCACTAGGTGTCTGGCAGCTGCGTGCTAATATATATATATATATTATATAATCATGCTATAGGCTTATATAATGCTAATATAAATTATTCTACTAGTGCTCTGTCTCATTGCACTGGTTATCTGTGTGCTCATAATCCACAAACTTACCTGGCCTAAATTCATGATATGAGTAGAATTGATTTGTGATCATTTTATAATTGTTTTGAAATTAATTGAAATGTATGTTCTAATAATACACAGAGATGAAGTGGAAAGTTATGGACATCAGAGACATGAGTGAGTTTCAGTCATCCACTTTTGATGTTGTCATAGAAAAAGGCACATTGGATGCCATGTTAGTAGAAGAAAAAGACCCATGGCATTTGTCTGATGATGGCAAAGCCTTGACTACTGATATACTAAGCGAGGTAAGTTTATTAAAATTGTGATTTGTGCAGAAATGACACTTATACACTTGTAAGGATACAATGCTTGTTCTAGACAATTATAAACAGTTCAAAAAGTCTCAAGTATTTAAAATTAACTGGCAAATTGCAAAATTTATTTGTTCTTGTATGGTATACTTGATGTAAATAGAATGAAGCTGTTTTTAGACCAATTATATTGATAGGCAAAAACATACTCACATCCTCTTTTAGGTTGCCAGGGTGACGACACAGTGTGGAAAATTCATATCCGTAACATTCTCACAGCCACATTTCCGCGTGCCTTTGCTGATGAAAGTGCTTCACGGCTGGTCCGTGCAGCCCGAGACCTTTGGCAATGCTTTTAGCTACTTCTTCTATGTTGCAACAAAAGGAAGGAGCTTAGGCAAAAAGTTTCCGACGGTGTGTCCCCTACGAGCAGACGTTCGTGTGGAAGAAGCCAGAACGAGGCATGCATCTGCACCTAGGGAAGACTTTCTGCTTTCATTAGATTTGTAGTGGCGACACATTGATGTGCTAAATCGAAATGCTCTTGTGTGGTTTCTAAATGGTGCTGATGAGGAAATTGTGTCAGGTGCAAAGGTAGATGCTATATCTCACCATGAACACGAGTAGGTACTCTCAACTGGAATATTTATTTGCATTAGAGCTAGAATATCAAAACATTGTTCTCGGGCGAAAATATTTTGAGTAAGGGATAAGAAATTATATTAAACAGGAGCTTATATTTGTGATAAGTTTAATGAGTAAGATATGTTAAATATTATGAAGAAATATTTTTGATTAATACTGCTGGACCAGTTTTGTAATCTCGGCTGCAACAATAAAGTGTTTATAATGTTAATTAAAATGGAACTTGTGCACACTCCATGTATGTGTATTGCACTTCCTATGAAGGAATTGGCTTTGCAGTTTGACTGGGGTTGTGACCAATCCTCTATTGAGTAGACTAAACTCACCCATGACATTGTCGGCCATAGAAAATTACAGAAAGGAAAGTGACAAGCTATACTGCAAGTCCCTAGCTTACCCCTGGCTTAAAATCGACTACGATAGCAACTGAGCTCAATAACCTCACCGTGTAGAATAACAGTTAAGACAATAATTATAGATACGTTATCTGATGTCCTGTTTGCTGCAAGGTGTCTCATGGTTGATACTTCACTACTCGATCCTGATTTTCTTCTAGAGTCTAAGTAGACTGGTTTTCGGCCATGACAGGCCACAGGTCATCCCTAGTTGGCACTCTCAGCCTATACTGACACACACAAAACTTACATGCACTCATAAAGTTTTCATAAGTTGGGAGATTTCGGAAATAAATATTTTAATTTATAGGGTTTAGGTCACCGCGTTGTCAAGACCTTACTAACCAGCGTGGCACCACCCCTTACCCTACTGTGCACGTTGATCCTTGCGAACTCACCCGTGAGAAAATTTTTGAAGGACCGTGGCGCCCAACTCTTGGCATACTGAATCTGCTAATTATCTCATCGTGTATAGAACAAATAGTTTAATCGCGAGTGTACAGTTGGTCAGAAAACGTCAGCTGTTGTGTTGTTAGGGGTTGTTATACTCACATGAAAGAGGGAGCGGGTGGGAAAAGGAGAGGGATCGAGGTAGTGGGTGGGAAAAGGGGCGAGAGAGTGGGTGGGAGAAGGGAGAGAGAGAGAGTGGGTTGGAGAAGGGGAGAGAGAGTGGGTGGGAGAAGGGGTGAGAGAGTGGGTGGGAGAAGGGGAGAGAGAGTGGGTGGGAGAAGGGTAGAGAGGGAGTGGGTTGGAGATGGGGGAGAGGGAGTGAGTGGGAGAAGGAGAGAGAGAGATTTGGTGGGAAAAGGAGAGAGAGGGAGTGGGTGGGAAAAAGGGAGGGAGGGACATGGTGAGAGTGGGATGGAGGGAGGGAGAGAGTGGGTGGGATGATGGGGAGGGAGGGAGTGGAGGGAGTGGGTGGAAGAGGAGAGGGAGGGAGGAAGTGGGTGGGAAAGGGGGAGTGAGGGAGGGAGTGGGTGGGAGAGGGAGAGGGGATTGAGGGGGGGGGAGAAAGAGTGAGGCAAGTTGGGGGAGGGCGTGATCGGCGACAGAAAGCGAGATAAGGAGGAGGTCGCATAGCGGGAGGGAGGAAAGGACGGAGAAAAAAGGGTGCAGTTGGGAGGGAAAAATAGCTTTTGTTTCTTCAATTTCTTTACACATCGGGTGGCCTATACATGTAATGACGAACACAAAAGCAACTCTTCCAAATGCACATTTCATGAGCAACCCTTGTGAACAACGCACTTTCCAGGATAATTGTTACAAGAGTCTAGCCAACGTACAGTCAGATACGCTCGTAGGGTCTATGTCCCCTTGACCTCTGTTTGACCTGGCTTGTTTAGCTATTTCTGACTAACCCTGTACTGTATTTCTGAATAACCCATGTACACTACAGGCACCCTAACCCTAACCCTAACCCTAACCCTATATATATTATATATATATATATATATATATAAGTCAGAAATAGAC
>NW_014577201.1:490221-493130 GCF_000485595.1 Priapulus caudatus | reverse complement strand
GTCGCACATTTGAATCGCACGACGCGCGATGGCAATTTTGGAACACCATAGTATGCATATATTCCTGCGAGCTCTCTTGGCAAAGTGCTATCGGCACACTACGTTAAGGATACTCTCCAAGTTGTGCACGGGTATTTCTCTAGTGAAGATTAAACGTTTATTGGCGAATGAATCGAATCAATCACTTGTTTTATTTATAGAGGAGATATATCTCTATGCTCAAGGCAAAAAATTTCATGAAATTTCCAGCATCTAATTATGTTACCACAAAAAGTTTGAATTTTTATGTAAAAATGGTATTTTAGATATTTCTCAATTACCAGAAAGAGTGAGGATACAAAATTTTCGCCACATGTTAAACACAATATGTACCAAAATAGTGCATCAGGATTTTTCTTTAAGTTTCATATTTACCATGAAAAATTTAAAAAACTTTAAAATTCAAGTCGCACGTTTGAATTTAAAATTTTTGCGAATAAAGAGAGATAACTCATAAAATACGGCACTTAATAACAATCCCTGACGCGCTTTTTTACAGCAATATGTTACCAGTAAAACGAGTGTAAAATTAAATTATTCCGAGTTGTAATCACAGAGAAATATCCATTTATACATCGACTACTAAGTCAGAAATTGGAACGGAGAAATCAGCGTTTTTCTGACGTCAGCTGCGGCTCACTACACATGTACGCGGGCAAGCAAAACGCTCTGACAGTTCACATGTACCGTTATATGGAGAAATGAGCATGTACACAGGTGGCACATAGTGTTAGCCATCGAATAAAGTTGAAAATGAAAAATCGGTAAAAATTTTCCTAAAACCTTGAGAGTATCCTTAACGACTGACGGCGTACTAATAACTAGGATTGTATATTCTCTGGATACGGTGCTTTCGCCTTTCTTTATGCACGGTATAAGGCTGTGACTCAGCTGATTTGTTGACCTGACTCGGTGTGTACATAGCATTAGCCGCGTAGTGAAGTCAAAACGCACTGATAACGTCGCTACGGCCTTTGTACAGGTGAATGGTGCACTTCTCTGACTGGTCTCGGGTGGAAAGGTTTAGCTGTCGAATTTTCCATCGAGGGTAGCCGATAACAATTTACAGGATCACGCTTTCAATTTGGTTCCGGTGAGTTCACACACGATAAACAGAGATATATTCTCTGCCACAATTTGTAAGCATATATATATATATATATATTACAACTAAGATTTCGATCACCCAGTCTTGATTTGTGAGTGCACGTGAACCGTATTCAAGACCGGATGGTCGTACATCAGTTAATTTACTGGTACGTTTTATACTAATGACACAGCAGGAGTATTATATCACCATCTCCTATATCTTCTATTCTAGTATATATTCTCTATTATATGTCATATGATCACAAAAGGCCTATAATGATTATTATAAAATTGCGCGTTGTTATTATTATTATTATAAATTATAATAGCGCATTACAGTGATGAATAATTGTACAATGATAACAACGTGTTTATAATTTTAGTGACAACATTCATCGACGTATGTAATTTCGTAGCCGGACAATGCATTTGAAAAGCATATTTTACTTCTACGATATACAATGATTGCCTTTAATTTTAATAACTAGCCGGTATAACGTAAAAAATTCTGCTATCTCGTTAGGATTTGGTACAAGCGTCGACTCATCTCAGCTTTAGCTATTGCACCTAGGGTTAGAACTAAATTAACCATAATTCTATCTAACCCTAACCCTGACTTCAACCCGAACCTACTCTGAAGTTAGACTTCCATACACGCTACAAAGTGAGGAATACGCCTATCGCAGCTGTGAATAATAATATTCATGCGTATTTCGCCGTAACGCGATTGCGAATATGCTCTTCACTGGGCTTTTTAGCTGAGAACTATACAAGTCAAAAACCGTATCTCAATAATAAGGTCATCACCCGCAAAGCGAATTTAGCATAGCTGTAGTACCTATAAGGTTTATTATCTAAAGCCGGGCTTAAACATCCACAGCATATATATGTGCTCAGCACGTGGGCAAAGTCCGCCTAAAATAATTCTTATCGTGTGTAGTGTGTGTGTAGTTATAGTGTGTGTGTGTGTGTGTGTGTGTGTGTGTGTGTGTGTGTGTGTGTGTGTGTGTGTGTGTGTGTGTGTGTGTGTGTGTGTGTGTGTGTGTGTGTGTGTGTGTGTGTGTGTGTGTGTGTGTGTGTGTGTGTGTGTGTGTGTGTGTGTGTGTGTAACCGATGCAAAACACGCTTGCGCGGAATTATACGGCTCCAAGGCAGGCTTAGAGGCAAATTAGGGATTATAGTGTAGCATGATTGAGGATCGTGAATAAACCTTTTCCTCTGAATCTAGTGATATTGCTTGGCCTTTCTCCGGACCCACCCACCGTAGGAAAGAGAAGCCACATCAACACTTCGCATTCACCGTTGAACAAGACGCAATAGGATCTGTCAGAGCATCCCTGCTAGAAATGAAAATGTTTACATCCCGCTATTTAAAGCATTTCTAACCGTTTTAAAAGCACTATTAAAAACGTCCCCCTTATACATTGCTCCTGTGCGTGAGCGTGTCAAGCAGGGCGCATGGTGCATTTGATTGGCACGCGGGAATCTGACCTTCATTTGCCTACGCGCAATTTATAAGGTGGCGCTCGCCATAAGGGCATCTGGCGCCACCTCTCCTCCATTGAGTTATTGCAGAGCTACGTATTCTTACCGTGGTTCTCCCTTCTCTTCCGGATCTCTTTCTCCCAGCCATATATGTTATATGAGGGGAGTCTCAGTGATCGTTATACTTGCGTGTCACTGCTACATGCTCGGCTACTTCTCTCGCTCTCTCTCTCTCTCTCTCTCTCTCTCTCTCTCTCTCTCTCTTTCTCTCTCCCTCTCTGTTTAATATATATATA
>NW_014577201.1:474911-490211 GCF_000485595.1 Priapulus caudatus | reverse complement strand
TGTGTGTGTGTGTGTGTGTGTGTGTGTGTGTGTGTGTGTGTGTGTGTGTGGTGTGTGTGTGTGTGTGTGTGTGTGTGTGTGTGTGTGTGTGTGTGTGTGTGTGTGTGTGTGTGTGTGTGTGTGTGTGTGTGTGTGTGTGTGTGTGTCGCGCGCGCGCGCGCTCGAACTTTGCTCGTACTATACAATTCATTGGTGTATTGGTGTAGTGATGCAATTTGGTGCTGCTAGCTGTACATTATATCTCACAGAACTCGTAAGAAATGGGTTTGTGGCTACAAATCTGTGAATTCCGCCCTGCATATTTTCTCGAGAAAAAATGTAGCCATGTGTTTCGTGAGCCTTGACCTTCAATAGGACCTTCAATAGGAACGATAAAATGGAAAATTAATATAAAG
Organism: Priapulus caudatus; assembly: GCF_000485595.1. NCBI lineage: Eukaryota > Metazoa > Priapulida > Priapulimorpha > Priapulimorphida > Priapulidae > Priapulus > Priapulus caudatus. The sequence goes on along the minus strand of NW_014577201.1, from coordinate 489,816 downwards.
CAAAATTTTTTATAATTTAAGATGATAAAACTAGCATCTCTTTGATAAAACTTGCATTCTCAATAATTTCATCTGCAAAATTCTGCATATTTTCTATACAAGAGACGTCACAAATTAATTTTAAGATCTAAATGAAGGTAAACTTGACCCTACACGCTCCCTAACGGGGAGTGCTGTAAAGTTTACAATGAAAGCAAAACCCACGCATTTGCCAAGTTTGTGGGATAACAGCTATATATTTCCTGTTATATCTCTTCATTATCGTCCATATTTGACGACAAATAGGCCTGTGTCAGTTGAAATCGGCGCGCATATTTTAATTTCTCGTAGTTTGCATCAAGTGAGGAAAGAATTATTTACAAAGGCGACAAACTCTCCATACCAATCAATAATTTCACGATCGTTTTTTTATAGATTTTATTGATAATCGATCAGACATCCGCCATGTCACGCCCTGTCGACATATATCGGACAGCCAACGTTAGGAATGGCATTCAGGGGACGGCGCGTGCCTACAGGTCCCCGGCTAGTTCGCCGTCCGAGAATGACGTCATCAAAATCTATTATCATCCGATAAGCCCGCCGTCTCGGAACGTCATGATGGTTGCTAAGGAGCTTGGAGTGCCTCACGAGCTACGTCACGTGGACTTGTTCAAAGGCGAGCACAAAACGGAGGAGTTTCTTCGCGTAAGTGGGGCCACTGCATCGGTGTACAAAGATCCATGAGCGAATGCGAAATCTGTGAGAAAATGCTTGATGAAACGATGAAAGATTTGCACGAGTACGGGTAGACTGGGCCGGTTGCGGTCATGCGTCCGCCATACTGGCACACCTCTCTTAGGTTACATAGCTGAATCACGACCGATAGTTGTTAGAAATAATTCATATAAAAGTGTATATAATAAGTGATTATTTTAATTGTTGAATAGATCAATCCCTTTGGAACACTGCCGTCTCTTGTCGACGAGGGTTTCATCGTGTGTGAAAGGTAGGGAACTTAATGCACGATGGGCAATTTCGACTTTCGTCACACCACAGTTCGTTTTGCGTATGATTTTGCAAACAACTAGATTCATTAGGACATTGAACGTCTAAGAGCTTCTGTCCAAACCAAATACTCGGTGTTGTCAAATCGTGTTCTAAATCGTTTCTTCATTCCTTTTCACCTTCGTTAGCGATCGTTGCTATAATATTAATATATGCGCGCCGTTATCCGCTAATGTATATTTGCATGTTAACAGTCGCGCCATAGTCACATACCTCGCCAACCGTTACGGCAAAGACGACAACCTGTACCCTAAAGACCCACGCCAGCGCACCCGAGTAGACAGCGCCCTGCAGTTTGATGTCGCTGATCTATGGCCGGCCATAAAAGCATTACAGGTGTGTACGTGTGTTCGGGGTGCACATGCGGTGTAGGTGCTTATTCACTCTACGCTATTCTAAAGGCGATTAATGCAGTTGCTCGTGTAGTTCGACTGCAGGATAACGGGGTACGTATATATATGCGTTGTGATGATGAAAAGCTATACATGGAATTTTCTAATACAGACCAGTGACGAAGCAGTGGATTTTGTTACTATTGTTTTTTCTTCACATACGACAGAAACCGCAGTTGTTTGGAAAAACACCGGCTGCCGACGCAGAAGAAGCAGTTCTCGCGCAACTGCGGCACGTGGACAGGATGCTAAGCGAACGCAAGTATCTTGTTTCCGACCACGTGACCCTCGCCGACATATGCGTCTTGAGCAGCGTGACGTTTCTGGAATGTTTCGGCAACTTTAGCATCGACCAATTCGAGAATGTATCGTTGTGGGTGGATCAGTTGAAACGCGAGTTAAGATGCTACGATGTCGTGAACGAAGGGTTCGAATTATGGAAAGCAGACAATCGGAAGCGCCAGGAATAGTGCGAACATATTATATATATATATATATATATATATATATATATATATATATATAAATTATATATATGTATATTAATATACTGTATTATATATATTTAAGAATCTAGAACTTTACCTAGCAATGTATATCCATATTTTATCATAAGGTTCGCGGAGGTAAATTTCATCTAAAAATACGTCAACATATTGGCACGGCAGTAGCGCGGGCTCACAAAAATCTTCTAATTTTTACTTCGACATGATGGGAACATGACGTAACACATGACGTGTATTTAGCGAATTTATCGAAATAAAAAGGCTGGTATATTTGGAAAAGTGATCATATAATATGTTGTTGATTTTATCAACGTATTGCTGCCATTGGTTCACATTACGGAGAAATTGCTTGAAAAGTATCTCCTATTACTATGAAACTGAAAAATGTAAATAGCAGCGGTGTGAGGCAAGGGACAGATGTAGTGAATCAATACTGAAAGTCAAATTAACCGCGTTGGTTTCTGCGAAGGAATTAAATTGACTACGTCACGAATTTTCTATGGTAAAATTTGTAAAATTTTTTGTTGCCCATTCTTTTTAACATTAAAAGTAAGAACTAACATATCGTTAAATTCTTACCTGATAAGATTGTTTCTCAACTAGTTAAAAATCTAAAAAACCTGGACGATTTGATATTAGTGTTCCTAACATTAATTGCTTGCTATGGGCTATGTATGCGTCACGAGTGTATGTTCACATCGAAGAATATAGTAAAATAAGAAGTATAATGCAGCAATTTAACTATAAAAAGTGAACAGAATTACTTATATTTTGTGAAAATAAGAAATATTTTTTTTTATTTTTTACTATTTACGGTGACGTAATCACTTTAAAGCCCGCGACCGCCACTCGTTCGCCGAGGTATTACTTCGTCTCTGGGAAAGGGCCGATATGTTTATTTTCTCGTAATAGCATATGACATTAAAATGCACTAATCTGCATTGTACACGTAAGGGAGATGCATTATAGACGTATAAGGTGGTCTTATGCCAATCTGACGTAGTCATTATCAAGAAATATATATATATATATATATTTATATATATATATATATATTGCGAGGATGCAATGTGCGACGCGCACATTCTGTAGGCATATGCCACACTCCAGATTAAATGCTTAACGTCGGCCCTACGTCATTTCTTTTGGACGATATGTCGCCCACATGTCCGCGCCCTATCTCTGTACATTGGTATAGCAAGACGTTCCGCAGAGCAGTGCCAGCACATTGAAGTAGTTAGCAAGCGTGAAATTTGCAATGCGCACATTCTGTAAGCATGCCACACTCCAGATTAAATACTTAACGTCGGCCCTACGTCATATCCTATGGGCGACAGGTCGTCGACGTGTCCGCGCCATGCCCTTCTATATTTGTATAGCCAGGGACCTTCGGCAGAGCAGTGCCACCACGTTGAAGCAGCGAGGGTGGATTTTTCGATGCACCTTCTCTAGGCATACCACGCTCTAAATTAAATGCTTAATGTCGGCGCTAAGTCATTTGGTTTGGGCAACAGGTCGCCGAGGTGTCCCGGCCCTATCCCTGAATATTTGTATAGAGGGTTCCGCGATTTTTCATATTACCCACAATGCAACGCCGCCGGCCATGACGGATACAGAAACCAGTTCAGGCATGGTACAAGTACATTGAGCAACGCACCTCTGCTCATGCAAAATGCATCACAACGCCGCTCTCCTGCGGTGTTGTCAACTGCAGCAATCGGTATCAGAGAGAGCCACACAGCTTTTTTTTTGGCTGCCTAGCGTGATCACAGCACAAGGTAAAGTGACGAGAGACCAGGCGGAACACAGACGCTTGGAGCAATTTCAATAAAAAAGCAATGCTGAATAAACACGAAATGTATTTACTACCAATGTCTTAATGTTTCTCTACTCTCTTTCGCATAGTATTGCCGATAATTACCTGTAAATGCCGGTCAAATGCTCCTCTGCAACACACAGGGACACCGCACGCACGGCGCACGCCGCTACACATTTACGCTTATATACATATATCGCCGGCATCCAGTAGGCAGCTATTTGAGTGGGGTGGGGTCTTGCACGTGTAGCATACTCTACATAAAATAGCACCGAGGCAACATGTGAACAGAATTCACCAAGCCCGGCTTTACAATTACAGTGTGCTGACATGATGCCTGTCCAATTTATCGCATCGTGATCCATGTACGGATAGAGAGATGGCCGGTATAATCAGAGACTGGGAGTGCATAACACGTGCTCGGATAGCGTAGATGGGACTCTCACTGTTCACCGATATACACCACTAACCCAACCGCAGAACAGTCTATCGTAGGCATCCAGGCTTTTGTGGTTCTGAAAGTCCTTGAGAGTATAAAATTGACTCGGCTAGAATATTAGGTAGTCAATTCACGAGATCCTAATAAGTACGTGATGGGCACAAGTTGTGGTCCTCGCTCCATTCTCGTACGGGTGTCGATTCCCAATGCACGCATTTTTCTCGAGATAGCGTGCTTTGGCTACGTTGTCTAGTGAATCAAAGTATTTGTCCACACTACGTACACTACAGACAGTCTACAAACGTGCATACACTAGCTATTATTAAAAAAACTGCGTTTGATAGCTATGGTAGATGCAGTAAAATCGGTGAAATTTCTGAACTCTCACGATGTAAACAAACTCAAGTCTATGAACATAATATGTGTTGCGTGCAATCTTTTGATCTGCTCAATCTACGAATCTCCCGACTGTATGGCAGCCTCATTGAACTGTAGCACCTAAAACCCACGCTGATAAACCTGTCTGGTAAATCGGGATCCTCTTACTTCTAATGTCTATTGCAATAATAACACTATAGCCAATGTAAAATCGGTTGATTGTGCAGAGTGGCACATTATACGCGACGCGTGTTCGCTCTATTTGTAACGGGATGGCCGGCGGCACGGGATTGTAGGTAATATTGCTATTTTTAGACTAAGTTGCGGAACCCTCTATAGACAGGGAACTTCGGCAGAGCAGTGCCACCACGTTAAAATAGCGAGAGTGAATTTTTCGATGTGCACCTTTTGGCATGCCACACTCTAGATTGAATGCTCAACGTCGGCCCTACGTTATTTCCTTTTGGCGACAGGTCACCGACTTGTTTGCGCTCTATTCCTGTACATTGGTATAGCAAGGGACCTTCCACAGCGTAGTGCCACTACATTGAAGTAGCGAGGGTGCAATTTTCGATGCACACCTTCTGTAGGCATACCAGATTAAATGCTTAACGTTGGCCCTACGTCAGTCCCTTTGGGCGTCAGGTCGCCGACAGTGTGGATCGCAACATCGTGTCACAATTCTCCAGCAGCTATGCTGAGGTACATAGGAATGGCGCTCGCGTCATGATCACTCGTCGCCGTGGACAGCCAGGATAATTTTCTTCGGCCGATCCCATGCAAACGGTCAAAACTGGACAGGGGTGGGCCCGCGGCACGTGAGCATGGTAAAATCCAACCTAGAAAATTTACTTTGCTTGCAGCATCGCTCCACAATTATCCAGCTATGCTAATATACATAGAAATGCTCGAACATCGGTGGCGCCACCTGTCCGAGGGACTGCACCGTGAGCGAGCGAGTTACGCGTACGGCGTGGGTAAAATGTCGCCAAGTAGAGATATGTGGGCAAGCGGGCGGGCATGCCACTCTAAACCATCAATGTGTCGTTAGCATGTCTGGCTCTCTCACGCTGGCAGCAACCTTGAAGGAATCTATCCTGAAGAAAACGCGTGTCAATGTTTACCAATTTCTCACTGCGTACCACCGCCCCTATCGCTGCTAGAGTGAAGGTTAAGGGTTGAATTGCACTGGCGCATTTCGTCAACATGGCCGAAAGGATCAAGATTACACTGGGCGTAGATAGCGGAGGGAGGGGGGGAATGCATCCCCCACTTATTGACGTGGGGGAGATGGTGTGTACAATCATCCCCCCCCTACTTTCCGGAGGAAAATGGGGGATTCAAAATTTTCTGGGGAGGACCCGCATACCCCCGCCTGTTTCTTACCACCTTCCTCGAAAACCACATCACATCCACACACACACACATCACATCACATCACATTACATCACATCACATCACATCGATCCACATCTTCATTGGCCACTGTCGAGCGTAACAAATTGAGCCCCCCACTTCAAAAATCGTTCCGCGGCGCCTGTAGAGTACTGCTAACAAATATTATGATAATGAATATTTGTATGCATATCAAAAGTCAAATTTGAGTTCACCTGCCAGGGCGTAGATAGCAGGGAATGGGGGTATATCACCCACACTTATTTAGGTAGGGTGGCGTTCATCCCCCTACTTTCAGGAAGAAATAGGAGAAAAAATCATATTTTACAGACAATAAATACTGGATATTTATCTACAAATCCGTCATCGCTATTTATACTCTCCTAATGTATTATTACCAAAATGGAACGTGACATACATCTACTGTAAATGCTGTAACTCGCTCTAAGAATGACATTATTTACTGAAACTCAGACGGTAAATTTTGGACGCATTCCCCATATACAATTTTTTTTTCAAAATTCCTTTGGGGTCTAATCCTTGCTTTATTCAAAATTTGAATAGACCTATTGAGAGTTAGGATATTGAGTTTTCACGGAGATTGAATGGGAAAATTCAATTTCATCTCACTTTGGGGTGGGGAATGGGGGTGGTGAGACTCGACCGGAAGTATATTCCCGATTTGTATAAGGGGTGAAAATATGCACTTTTTGGTTCAAATCTGGTTGTTTTTCTCATATTTTTTTGCAGTTTTAACGTTCTCAGTAAAACATACATGATATTTATTTTATAAAAATTTCAGGGGGAGATGATTCCAGTGCTGTAGTTGTCAACGGGGGGTGAGTAGCACGGGGCGGTCGGCCTCTAGAATTTTTACGGCAAAAGGGACACCCCCTCCAACACCCCCCCCGGGCGCTTCGTGCCCTTGAGCTCGCATGATTCTCCCCCCCCCCTAGAATTTCTTCTGGATCCGCACTGGTTGTGTGGCGGGAGGAGGGGGGCTTGCGTGTTATTAAACCTCTGGGATCCAAAGAAAAAAATTACCCTATAATTAACAAAATTGCACTTACAATATCAATACACTTACTTTTTTAATTCCCTCAAAAACGGCCATCTTGAAGGTTCTAAATTGCTAAAATCCAAGAGTTTCCGGGGGCTCCGCCCCCTGGACCCCGGGCAAGGGCTCTGCCCCTGTACCCTGCCAGGGGCCCTAGAGCGTGCCCCTGGACCCCACTCATTAAGCGCTTTGGGCCAAGGCACTCGCGGTGTGCGCTACTCGCGCACACATTGCGATGGAAGTAACAGCGAAATCATTCCTCCACAACTGAGGACCTGTCTACGCCACTGCACTGAGTAGCTCCGACTAGTCACAAAAATAACGGGGTGGCGATCTGACAGCGCGATGTTATCACAGCTCGTAGCCACCGCGAGCATGTAGAGCGCGCCACCGTCGCTCACGTGCTCATCCCCAAGGCTCGCCCACAGATTCGTTAGTCTGTGGCTCGCCGTCGCAACGACGTATCCCAACAGGTTAAATCAGCAAGCGGCCAAATGCAGCAACACTTCGACGATCAACGGTGACAACATCGCGACGAGTTTCGAGCGACAGACGTATGATGGGAGAGGACACAAGTAAAGGAGCGGCTGGCGGTTCGTCGAGAACCAGGCTAAGGGGGGTGACCGGGGAAGGCATGCGGGCTACGACGACATCTGTTAACACAGCATCGACCAGCACCGTTCCAGACCACCACGCACGCATAAACCTGCCTATGCAGGAGCCAGCGACGCAAAGGCGGGCAGGAGAAGGAAGAAATAATGGTTGAAGAAGTTGAAGGAGAGAGTTGCGAAGGGAGCGAGAGTTGCGGAGAGAGAGGAGAGACCGGCCACGGTACCGCGACCGCCCAGCAAGAAAGCGCGACAAACGTGCAAACCGTCCATAGCGCGGGGAGCAGGGAGAGAAAAGATCTGTCACACACCGACCACTGCTGGGCGTGGGTGGTGCTGGCCGGTTCGTGCGTCAACGCCCTCATTCTCAGCATTACGGCATCTTGTTTCGCCGATGTTCTGCAAAAAGAGACAAGTGAGATCGCCCTCATAGGATCGCTGCAAGCTGGCATATCACTGGTGGCAGGTGCGTACACGGTATCGTCAAAGATATATAGAATATATAACAACCGCATCGCAAAACCTGCGCTTGACATGGCATACACAAATATAGATTCTTTATATTCTTGTTGTTTGTGCACAACGGCGCGCATGCGGTGTACATGTGTGTTGCAGAGGAGCATTTGTACGGCATTTACAGAAAGTTATTACTAATATTTTGCGAAAGAGAGAATCATTAAGACTGGTAGTACATACATTTCGTGTTTATTTACCATTATTTTATTATTAGATGGATAGATAGATAATAGGTTTATTGCAAAACTAGCATTAACAACGTTACAATTAAAATAAATTTTGCAAACACGATATCATCAGGCAGTATAAAACTGACAATGATGATATTTACAATAACATATGTCCTATGGTAAGACATATAGATATCATAAAATGATATCAGTAGTACAACTAAAATCATCTTTAAAAATATATACAATATTTAAAATAACGTGATCCTTAGTCAAAAATTGTTTCAATTAAAATGCAACACAACGATAGAACCAAACATATCACATAACCGAAAGTTGCCCAAAGAGTTATTTCTGTGACGGCGGCATAGTTTCGGACTAGTGTCGGAAGGTGGCGCGGTGTTGCCGCATGTGCGAGGCGCGCGCCCTCTCGTTCTCGTGCTTGGCCGACATTGATGTGAGCAGACGTGAGTTAGCCGGCGTCTCGTAATAAAGCCGTTCATTACCAAATTCCTGTGTTTGTCGATTCATTGTGAGTGCTCCCATGAAGGCATAATAGTCAGCTTTCACATTTCAAAGATACCAAAATGTTTATTAGCCCGGCAGATATGTGCAATATTTGAGGGAATTGTGATTTATTATACAAGCATGAGCTTTGGCACACGGTTAGAGCATGCTCTAAGGAAGATTTTTGGCTATAGGGCCATCGCATATTTGTTCCATGGCAACAATGACGGCCATTTTCCAAGATGGCCACTATTCAAATCCATTATCCTTTATTTTCAGCTAATATTCAACATAGAAACATGATCTTGGAGCCTAAACAAACATTATCGGGGTCAAGGAATCCAGTCTGTCTCAGCTGCAGCATGTCAGTAGAGTGGATGTCGTGTGGAAATGGAATGAATATCTCCCTGAAAGTCTGAAAGCCGAAAAACGCAGCAAGAGAAGGGAGGGAGTTCGTAGACACGTTGAGCCATCCAGTGCCATTCCTGGAAACTGGCCGGAGTTTCTGAAATCAACGACAACAAGGCTGAGCTGTTCTACTTTTTGGCATCTAGTGTGACAGTTGTTTATACTGACAAATAAATAATCAGCATCAATCATGCTGACGTCCTCTATACTCAGCCCCGAGATATCTCAGGTCTTGCACCATGCACACATGAGGAGGTACCCGCATCCTACTGCACCTAGCAGTGTAAACAGGAATGATGCTATCAAGCCAAACTTGTTGTAGTAACCGGAATAATCTTTAATAACTTGTACAGTGTAGTACAACTTTCACAATCGCACAAAGAGACAAAGAACGCGCACACGCGCATACGCGCGTGTGCTCACCTCCGCGCCCAGAACCAGAATCCTTTTTCCTCTTACATCCTCTCTCTATATTCCCCCAAAACTCTTACAAACCACATGCACTATGCACATGTACCCGTTCTCACAGACCGCGTCCTACCCCCCTGTTGTGTTTCTCACAAAGAGTCAATAAATAAATCGTTTATTGTACAACAATAGTATCGTTTATTGTACAGCAATAGTATCGTTTATGGTACAGCAATGGTATGGTACGACGATAAGAGTTGCATAATCGCACACTATCTGTGATCAGTCTTTATAAGTTTAGAAAACGGTTCTTCGAAAGAATCCTCGTTGTTATTACTGGAGGCATCCATCTTCGCACCGCCCGTAGCGCCATCTCTAGTCAGTTCTGCCATGTTCGCGAATGTTCACTTTCGTGCATCGCCACAACACCTCCCCGCCGAGCCTGAGAGTTCTCCTCGAAGGCGTAGCTGCTGGCAGATTAGACGTTTGGGTGGCTTTGACGCACGTTTCGATCGTCGCAGATTTTCCGGTCCGTGGGATGGTTCCTCAGCTGGTATCCTTAGCTTCTTCCCTCTCGGCACTGGTTGCTGAATCGGGGTTTCCTGGAAGGCTGGATCCACAGGGGCATCCGTTGGAGAGTCCGGAGCAATGTTCTGTGTCCTGGGACGTGGTTTCTCTCCCGGCTCGTAGTCTTCGTCGGACGTATACCGAGGGCGTAACTGTTCCACGTGTCGGCGCCACGTCGGTCCTCTGGGGATTACCCTGACGTTGAAAGAGAAGATGCGTCTGTAGCAATGCCCAGCGGTAACGAAGGATTATAGTGGCTAGAACGTCGTCTGCCGTAAGCATGTCCTTCAGCGTCTGAACGCTTTCTTCTCCTCGCTGCCCCAGTGCCAAGGTACGTCTTTCTTGTTAGGCGGTGCAAGGCTCGGCTACCATCTGACAGGTTCGCTAGGAATTTCCGTAGAACTGGACGAACCCAGGAAGGATCGGAGACCTGACACGTTAGTCGCGTTCCGCATTTGGCGGACGGCATCCACTTTCGACCCTTCGCAATTCCATTCCTGTGCGGTGATAGCCGATGTCCAAGGCGTCCACGGCTGGTTGTGCAAGTGGCACTCCAGCCTGACATCGGAGTCCGTCGTTGTAGATCGTTGCAGGAGGGGCGCTGGAGATTCTCCACGTGGTCGTTTGGCGTCCTTGCCGCTGACCAGTTATGTCGTCCATGGTAAACTGCAACGCCCTGGAGGTCACCTTGTCAGCTGCTCCATAATCTCCTGAAGTAACCGGGGGCTGACTTTATCCCGAAGCGGTAATCGAAGTTGAGCAGGCAGCTCCCCGGTGAGTGTTCAGAGCTAGCCGTCTTTGACTGCTAGGCGTGCTAGTTGAACCTGATTGTAGGCCATCTGCGGAGTCAATCTTCGTGAAGCCATATCCTCCTCCAGTTTCCGCATCAGTCGTCTGGGAGAGGCATCGGATGGACGCATGTGTTTCCAGCTGGGGATTGACGTTCACCGAATAATCGCCGCATACCCCGTATTTGGGCTTCGGTTTCCGGCGGTGATGCGCTTTCGGACTGGAACCACGGTGTGCCGTAGTCGCAGAATTGCACAGGCTTCCAGACTCCTCTTTTGATACCATCATCGTAGGCTTTGCCCAGGTCCTCCTGAAGCGCAAATGGAACCGACCTCGTTTTCTGAAGATCGCGTGCGCATCTGGTTTGAATTTGACCTCGAGTTCAAAATCGCTTTAGGCACCCGAGTTCGTCTTTCCACAGGTCTGGGTACTGGTCGCATAGCTTTCGACAGGCGCCGCCTGAAGCCGTTGTCGTCGGAGGTCGTCGAAGACAGCGTTGACTCGCGTTTTGCCGACTGCATTGCGTTATCGACCGAAGATTCCCAATCGATCCGTTGCTGCCTCTTCCTAGCAGGTTTAGGTCTGGAACCGTGGAGACGATGTAGCGATGTCGTGCTTGAATCCTGATCCCGGTAACGGTGTAGTTCCGGTGAATGTACCCAAAACTGGCAGGTCCGTGCTTGCTAGCCGACTCGATATCGCCACTTCGGCTTCTCCAGCTTTGGTTGCCCAGCTTCTCCAGAAATTTCTGTGACGAAGTTCCATTCGTCGCAGTGTCGATCTCAACGACGTGGTTTGATCCCTGGAGTTCGATCGGCACTTCAGCTGGGCATTGAATCGTCGTCAGCCATTACCATGTTAACCAGCTCATGGGTAATCTGCTTCACAGGGTGTCTGCATCCCTGGCTTCTGCATGCAGGCGGTTCGATGTGACCCTGCTTCTTGCAAAAGTTGCAGATGCGTTCTTGAAGGCGACACAATCATTGGCTAGGGTGGTTGTCCTTGCCACAGCGGTAGCACTTAAACTTCGGTTTGGCACCCCTTCTTTGGCGACTGAGCTTTTCTGGAAGGGTGCTTGTGCCTTGACCTGTTCACGGCGTTGGACTTCGCACCGTAGACTGTCTCCTTGGCGACGCGGCGGCGCATCCTCAGTCTCGATAGCAATGTTCACTGCCCGGGCAAATCCAATTCATCGCCTTTGATCTTGAAGAGGGCCTTTAGGAACTGCCCGTTGCTGACGCGAACAGATGAATCGGGTCCGGAGGGCTTCATCCTGGGGGTCCTTGATCGACGTGAAATTCGCAGGTAGCTGCGTCTTAGGCGTATCCGAGCAGCTAGTTCCTGTATGGTCTTCGCCTGGTTTCTCGCTGCAGTTTTCGCTCCAGAACTGAATCGTTCCGGACGATGAATCGTTTCGGATCAAATGGTCCTTCATGTAGGTAACGATCTGCGTCAACGGTAACTGGTTGATGTCTTGGGCGGGTATAGCTGTGGCGGCGAGATTGGCCAGAAGTTTGTAGACCGTGGCGACTGGTTGGTGAGGATACTTGCCCCTTTCGCTCATCAGGAACGGAATTGGCCCCCGACGAAGGTGCAAAATCTGGCCCAATAGTCAGTCCACAGCTCCGACGTGGAGTCAAAGGGGGCAAAAGCAGGTGTAGAGGAACCCACTAGTGACGTGACGTTGGGGACGTTGCTGTAAAGTGCTTTGTCGCGTCCCATCTGTTCTTGATGTTGACGACGAATGTCCTTCTGTTCACGTCCGAACGCTCCCTCAATTCCGCCATCTGGTCCCGCAGCAGCTGTGATCAGTTCCGCTCCGCCGTTTCAGACTATTCTTGTAGGTCCGTAGCAACTTCGGGTCTTGACGTGTGAGTCTTGACTTGGCTCGCAAGCTGATACGAGTCGACTGCGCAATTAACTCTGTGTGTTTCTCACAAAGAGTCAATAAATAAATCGTTTATTGTACAACAATAGTATCGTTTATTGTACAGCAATAGTACGTTTTATTGTACAGCAATGGTATGGTACGACGATAAGAGTTGCATAATCGCACACTATCTGTGATCAGTCTCTTATAAGTTTAGAAAACGGTTCTTCGAAAGAATCCTCGTTGTTATTACTGGAGGCATCCATCTTCGCACCGCCCGTGGCGCCTTCTCTAGTCAGTTCTGCCATGTTGCGAATGTTCACTTTCGTGCATCGCCACAACCACCCCATTTCAGCAATGACCGTCTCTAAATCTGTCATTAACCTAACCCACGTTCTATACCATTCTCCCCTATACATCAACATGTAAGCCGCGCATCTCTGTTGGCGCGACGCCTCTGTTCAGCTAGACTATGGCTAAAACAAACTACGAGTCTAGCTCCAGCTGACTATTCATGGTAACACGTGCAAAATAGACATGTTACATTATTCTCCCTTATTCCCCAAAACGAAGACTACCCTGTCATCCGATTCAATCCCCGCCTCTACACTTTAACTGAAACCTAACCAATTCCAAAAAATAAATTACTTACCCTAATATACTTCCTAACTCAACCAACGAGCGGAAACGCTCTTCTGCCGATTAAACACCCAACAATCAATACACACATAACATTAACAACAATCAACAAATACAATAAGGAAACACATATGGCGTAGAAAACAAGTAAACGTATAAAGTTCGATCATAATACAACGTCAGAAACTCAACACATTGGCTATGAACATTCTGATATCGCCTGCAATTACTTCTCACTCTTGGCGTATTTTATGTCTGTAACGTATGTGCGCGTATGCGGTATACTGACACGCATTACCGCAAACCACGTTATATCTGGATTATATTCTCATAATCCCAGGCACACGAGGGCCCATGCACAAGCAGGGCATTAAAAATCACGGCTCACTTGATTGTGGTACGTTGTCACTTCCACACATGCGTAGCAAGCCAACAAAAATTATCAATACATCAATCCATCATACATTCATAACAGCCAACAAAATACGTAAGAAACACTGATTTCATATTATTGATAAAATGTTTTGGTCCTATAATCAAACTCTTTAATGAACATTGATGAAATGTGTTTAGGCGTCTGGACAATAATTAGTGGAAACTACCGCCACTGGTTAGCACAAATTACAAGAAAACGATCACAAATTTCTAAACAAATTTCACGAGAAGGTTTTCCCACACATAAAAAAGAGGTTACAAGCATTATATCAGTGAACAAAATACGCGCGTAACATTTAAAACAACCATTAAACCGACATACATACATACATGCTATACATTCATATATGTCAGTTAATTAAGCTATGCTGAAAAACTTGTGTCGGCCGTTCCGCTTAGTTCAAAGGCCGTATTACTTCCGCCTCCGCAATAGTATAATACCATCGACAATATAACCATAATGATCACCGTTTGAAACTAAAACAAGTATAAGAGAATACAAAAAAAAACCGTATGGTGCAGTGCTTGCATTGGTGTATACAGGAAAAAAACCTCGAGTATTAAACGTTATAACTATACTATAACGTTTTTCACTTTTAATACGAAATATAATCCGACACAGATGATTCAAACATACCCATTTAAGTTATATTCGTGACTGCGCATCGTTGTGACAATGCCATCTATTTCTCGTTGCCTTCGTGCGGCACTCTAATTCTTCACTTTCTCGTCCTTCTCGCTCCGTATGAACCATTGCCCTGACGCGGGCGGCCCAGAACGGTCCTCCATCTCCCGATATAGCTCCAGGCCGATCCTCGTCGCCCATCCGTCATTGCGTCGTCGGCGCTACCGCAGCCTGGGCTCCATACTCGCATCATATCCAAAACTGCGCTCTTTCCGTCCTCTCTCCCTGTCTCGCTGTCTTCTCCTGTCTTCTTTCGCTACTGTTTCTTTGCTG
>NW_014577201.1:469550-474901 GCF_000485595.1 Priapulus caudatus | reverse complement strand
TCGGTCCTCTGGGGATTACCCTGACGTTGACGCTTCGACTGCCCAGTCGTTTCTTGATGATCGCTGGCACCCATCGTGGTTCCCGATCACGTCTTGGTCCGTAGTACTGCGCGTACACTGGATCCCCGACTGCATAGGAATGGGAGAGCTTGGCGACTTCTTGTCGTTGAGACTTGGTCGCCTGCTTTGCCTGCTTCCCCTGGGCCACGTGTGCGGGTGAAGGCAGCAACGTGTCGATCTTGGTGCGGATTTGTCGGCCGTTGAGCAGTTCGCTTGGCGAGTATCCGCAGGACGTCGGAGTTCGACGATACTGGATCAGGAACTCGTTCAGCGCTTTCTTCGGAGGAAGACTTGACTTCTTCATTGCTTGCTTGAACGTTTGAACCAGTCTCTCAGCGGCGCCGTTCGTAGCAGGATGATACGGCGCGCCGGTTAGATGAGTGATGCCGTGGTCCTTGCACCAGGCTTGGAATTCCGCCGAATGGAACGTAGTCGCATTGTCAGTGACCAGCGTATGAGGATAGCCAAAGTGGGCGAAGTCCTGCTCCAGCAGGTCGATTGTTGCTTTTGCGGTAATCGCCTGGGTTGGATGGATGCAGGGATACTTCGAGTAAGAGTCGATTAGGACTAGCCAATTCGAACCCAGGAAGTTGATGGCGTGATCCAGGTGTAGTCGACTCCATGGCTTCTCTGGTAACATCCACGGGTGTACCGCCGGTTTTGACGGTTTGTTCTGATGTTCGGCGCAGGCCATGCATTTGCGGCAGGTGTTCTCGATGTCGTCATCGATATTCGGCCAGTAAACAGCAGTGCGAGCCAGCTGCTTCATGCGCTGCATCCCGAAGTGCCCGAGATGTAGTAGCTCCAGAACTTGAGCGCGAAGATTCGCGGGAATCACCACTCGGGATCCATGCAGTAGGCATCCGTTGCAGATTGATAGTGACTCCTCCAGTTTGCGAAATCTTGCCATTTCGGGTTCCTTCTCTGCTGAATGTTCAGGTGGCCACCCTTCGCGTGTGTATCGCATGACCTTGGAGATTACCGGGTCGGTTGCCGATTCCCTGGCGAGTGATTCTGCGTCCGCTGGCTTAACTTGTAGGCTCAGGACTCGGATCGCGCACACTAGGTCAATGTCGTCCTCACTTTCCTCCCCGTCGAAATTGTCGTCCGATCCGGTAGGTAGGCGACTTAGAGCATCGGCGTTGCCGTGGTCGGCAGTCTTCCGGTATTCGATCTCGTAATCGAACTGACTCAGGAGTAACGCCCAACGTGCGAGGCGGTTCGCTGCAAGCGCTGGCGTCTCCTTGTGCGGCCCGAACATCGATATCAGAGGCTTGTGATCCGTCACAAGCGTGAATTTGCGTCCCCAGATGTACTGGTAGAACTTCTTGAGGCCGAAGACGATAGCAGGGTTCCTTCTGAATCTGGCTGTAATTTCGCTGGGACTTGTTGAGAGTCTTCGACACGTTGGCAATCGGGCGCTCGCTCCCGTCCTGGTAGCGATGAAACAGTACGGCTCCGATTCCGATTTCTGATGCGTCTGTAGCAATGCCCAGCGGTAACGAAGGATCATAGTGGGCTAGAACGTCGTCTGCCGTAAGCATGTCCTTCAGCGTCTTGAACGCTTTCTTCTCCTCGCTGCCCAGTGCCAAGGTACGTCTTTCTTGGTTAGGCGGTGCAAGGGCTCGGCTACCATCGACAGGTTCGCTAGGAACTTTCCGTAGAACTGGACGGAACCCAGGAAGGATCGGAGACCTGACACGTTAGTCGGTTCCGGCATTTGGCGGACGGCATCCACTTTCGGACCCTCGCAATTCCATTCCTGGATAGCCGATGTCCAAGGTACTCCACGCTGGGTTGTGCGAAGTGGCACTTTTCCAGCCTACATCGGAGTCCTCGGTCGTTGAGTCGTTGCAGGAGGCGCTGGAGATTCTCCACGTGGTCGTTTGGGTCCTTGCCGCTGACCAGTATGTCGTCCATGTAAACTGCAACGCCCTGGAGGTCACTTGTCAGCTGCTCCATAATCTCCTGGAAGTACCCGGGGGCTGACTTTATCCCGAACGGTAATCGAAGTTGTAGCAGCACTCCCCGGTGAGTGTTCAGAGCTAGCCGTCTTTGACTGAGCGTGGCTAGTTGAACCTGATTGTAGGCATCTGCGAGGTCAATCTTCGTGAAGCCATATCCTCCTCCCAGTTTCCGCATCAGATCGTCTGGGAGAGGCATCGGATGACGATGTGTTTCCAGCTGGGGATTGACCGTCACCGAATAATCGCCGCATACCCGTATCTTGGGCTTCGGTTTGCCAGGTGTATGCGTCTTTCGGACTGGAACCACGGGTGTGCCGTAGTCGCAGAATTGCACAGGCTTCCAGACTCCTCTTTTGATACCATCATCGTAGGCTTTGCCCAGGTCCTCCTGAAGCGCAAATGGAACCGCCTCGTTTTCTGAAGATCGGCTGCGCATCTGGTTTGAATTTGACCTCGAGTTCAAAATCCTTTAGGCACCCGAGTTCGTCTTTCCACAGGTCTGGGTACTGGTCGCATAGCTTTCGACAGGCGGCCTGAAGCCGTTTGTCGGTCGGAAGGTCGTCGAAGACAGCGTTGACTTCGCGTTTTGCCGACTGCATTGCGTTATCGACCGAGATTCCCAATCGATCCGTTGCTGCCCTTCCTAGCAGGTTTAGGTCTGGAACCGTGGAGACGATGTAGCGGATGTCGTGCTTGAATCCTGATCCCGGTAACGTGGTAGTTCCGGTGAATGTACCCAAAACTGGCAGGTCGTGCTTGCTAGCCGACTCGAATCGCCACTTCGGCTTCTCCAGCTTTGGTTTGCCCAGCTTCTTCCAGAAATTTTCTGTGACGAAGTTTCCATTCGTCGCAGTGTCGATCTCAACGACGTGGTTGATCCCTTGGATTTCGATCGGCACTTCCAGCTTGGGCATTGAATCGTCGTCAGCCATTACCATGTTAACCAGCTCATGGGTAATCTGCTTCACAGGGTGTCTGGCATCCCTGGCTTTCTGCATGCAGGCCGGTTCGATGTGACCCTGCTTCTTGCAAAAGTTGCAGATGGCGTTCTTGAAGCGACAATCATTGGCTAGGTGGTTGTCCTTGCCACAGCGGTAGCACTTGAACTTCGGTTTGGCACCCCCTTCCTTTGGCGACTGGGCTTTCTGGAAGGGCTTGTGCTCCTTGACCTTGTTCACGGGGTTGGACTTCGCACCGTAGACTGTCTCCTTGGCGACGCGGGCGGCATCCTCAGTCTCGATAGCAATGTTCACTGCCCGGGCAAAATCCAAGCCCATAGATCGATATAGTTTTTCGGCTATGCTCTCTCCCATCTCGTCATCGGAACTAGCTCTTTCCGTCCTTCTCTCCCTCTCTCGCTCTCCGTCATTCTTCCTCTGTTTCGTTGCTGGCTCGTAGATCGATATAATAAAGTATAACTTTCGTTGTGTCCGCAAAGGGATACCCAGGTTTTGGACTGTCACGGCAACCAAACTCATGTAAACAGGAATGAGCGTTCATGTAGAAATGATAAAGTAGATCCAAATCCAGAACTTGTGTGGTAAACTGTACAACCTTTAATATCTTACACACCTTACATCTTCTTACACACAGACAAAGACCCGCGCACACGCGCAGGCGCGCGTGCGCGTACTCTCGCGACCAGAACCAGAATCCTCCCTTTTCCCAAAAACTCCTACAAACCACATATGCACCACGCACATGTACCCGTTCTCACAGACCGCGTCCTACCCCCCATTTCACAATGACCCCTAATCTGTCTAACCTAACCACGTCTACCATTCTCCCTAATACATCAATGTAGACGCGCAGCTTGTTGCGCGACGCTCTGTCTAGCTAGACTATGTCTAAAACAACTACCAGTCTAGCTCCACTGACTAATCCATGTAACACGTGCAAAAGACATGTTACAGCAGATGCTGGGAAGGAAGGGTATACCAAGGTGTCAATACGCACAGATGACACGGATGTGCCAGCCCTGGCTCTCATAGGGTCTATGTCCCCCAGGGTACTGCCGGAACGTACCCTGGGTACGGTCCGGTATACCGAAACGTACCCTGGTCACTATTTGATATGGTTAGGATTAGGATTAGGGTTAGGGTTAGGGTTAGTGTTAGGGTTAGTGAGTAGGCGTAGGCGACTCCCTAGACTCGTTAGTGGAGTAGGTGAGGTACGCGGTCCGGCATATTAGATAGTAGGCCCCCTACCAGGGTACGTTCCGGTATACCGGACCGTACCCAGGGTACGTTCCGGCAGTACCCCGGGGTACATAGACCCTCTCAGCAGTAGGGGGCCTACTGTCAGTGTATATTAAGCAGGTTATGTGTGGTCACAAGCTCTTGTGACTCTTCACAACTCTTTCAATTTATTAGCTTTGTTAATTAATTTTGTTGAACCAATATGATACCTTTAAAATGTAATTCTCAGGTGTAAATTAAGTGATTGAATTGCATTAAAATAAATTGAATTGGATAATGAATTTGAATGGCAGCTATTTTGAAATTCAATGGCGGCCACCGACCAATAATCAGTTTAATTGCAATGTGTTCCTTGACCCCGATAATGTTGGTTTAGACACAAAGATCATGTTTCTATGTTGAATATTAGCTGAAATATTTAATGATAATGGATTTGAATAGCAGCCATTTTGAAATTTAAGATGGCGGCCACTAACCGATAATGATTTTGATTGCACTGGGTTCATTGACCCCGATAATGTTGGTTTAGACACAAAGATTATGTTTCTATGTTGAATATTAGCTGAAATATTAAATGATAATAGATTTAAATGGCGGCCATCTTGAAATTCAAGATGGCGGCCTTTGACCGATAATGATTTTGATGGCAATGTGTTTCTTGACCCCGATAATGTTAGTTTAGGCACCAAGATCATGTTTCTATGTTGAATATTAGCTGAAAATGAAGGATAATGGATTTGAATGGCGGCAATCTTGGAAAATGCCCGCCATTGTTGCCATGGGACAAATATGCGATGGCCCTATAGCCAAAAATCTTCCTTAGGGCATGCTCTAATCGTGTGTCAAAGCTCATGCTTGTATCATAAAAATCACAATTCATTCACATATCTGCCGGGCTATATAAAGGGGAGCAAGCAAAATACGAATTATCCATGCTATTGTAAAATATCCAGTGCCTGTCTACAATTTGTTAATCATCCTGCACATGTACGGAACAGGGCTATTGAAGTTCCGGCTGGTACGAGGGACTTTTGCCAGCCGGAGTTTACTAGAATTCCGTGTTACTCGCAAAATGGCCGCCTCCGGCGGCCATATTCGCTCGTTACGCTGATGAGACTATACGATG
>NW_014577201.1:460178-469540 GCF_000485595.1 Priapulus caudatus | reverse complement strand
ATTATTATTATTATTATTACTATTATCATTATTACAGGACTGTATAGTTAGCTGGGGGAGGAGGGGGGTTGCAAAAGGGCAATTGCCCCCTCCCCCCAAAAATAGATACAATACATGCTCAATATCAGCCACCTTCCCGGAACACACCATGCACGTGGCTTTGCATTCCCCACCAGACAAAATGGGTTAGCTACGCTCCTGTATTAATAGTAGGTATCATTATGTGATGTATGCAGGCTTTGGGAGAGAAATGGTTCACACACCCTCGCAGATCATAGGCGCCCTCTACTTCGACAAAAAACTTTCCCTGCCGATGGGTTTGCTGCACACGGCGACCGCCCTTGGCGCACTAACCGGTCCTGTACTGTGCGTCGCCATCTTGGTATACTACAACTGAAAAGGCGCCATGATCATCATAGCCGGCATGTATCTGCAGACGGTAGCGACCTCTGCCACGTTCCGTGCGATACCGAATGCAGCGGATGAAGCTATGGGCAGACTCAGAAGCGGGAAGGGGCAACCGTTCATGCCTGCCGCCGACATGATCAAATTCGGAGTTTACTGCTTGGGTAGCTTAGCGTACGGATTCTGCGAGGCAATATGGCTGACGTTCTATGTGCTGTACGGCACCAGGCAGGGCATGAGTCTCGCGCGAGCTGCTCAGATGATCACCTTGCTGCATGTTAGCAATGTCATCAGCCGCCGCCTAGTGGCAGCAGTCGGAGGCAGGCGATGGTTCCCGCGCCATCTGGTGTTTGCCATCACGACCTTTGCGGGTGGGATCGCTAGCCTCTTGTTTCTGCGCGCGGAGAAACCTTGGGTGTTTGCACTTTGCTGCCTACTGTACGGGTGCAGCTTTGGGATAAAAACAAGCATGCAGACAACTATTCTAGTACACCTATACGGCATACAGAATCTACCGATGATACAATCTATCTACTTGCTCTTCGATGGCATAGGAGTTCTTTCCGGTCCGTTGACGGCAGGTAAGAACCTAAAAGGGTTGACATGAGCTGTGCGCTTTCTCTTTGTGAAATCCACGATTATATGATCTTATCTATGTGTGGTCTGTCTTTTGTATGTTTGTTTGTGCGTGTGTGTGTATGGGTGGAGTGGAGCGCGCGCACACCATACACACACACACACACACACACACACAAGATTAGCCAAATTATAGTATAGATGCGGGTTAGACACATTTATTGCTGAAGGAGGGCAAATATCCTGTAATCGGTTACCTACTTTTGAGCTGATAAGCAACATTTTATCAAAGCTGCTCGCGACGAAACGCACGTCTTTGGATGTGAAGCTGTAATAGTACCTCATCGTACATGTCGTACCTATTCCAATTGTTATAACCTATTATTATTTTTACTGCCCTTACTTGAACAGATTCAATTGGGCGTGAAAGCTCTTTGTTAAGGCCCGGGTGCCAGACGGGTGCAGCATATATTCCAGAATCGGTCTGACGTAACTACAGTAAATTTGTACGCGATATTCACAGCTAAGCCTAGATTTTTTTAGTATACGAAGCATGAACATTCTTTTACTGGCTCTAGCCACCAAATCTTGAACATGTATTGCCCATTTAAGATCGTGCTGGACCCATACACCCAGGATCTTCAAAGTTGTCAAGTTCTCCAACTGAAAATGTTCTAAAAAAAGTTAGGCATCTTGAGGTCTATTTCTACTAAAGTACACCTGCCTAACTTTGCATTTCGCACGGTTAAGTTTTATTTTATTTAAAAATGCCCAACGCTGGATAGATGCGAGAAAGCCGTTGAGACATGACGGAGCGTGGGTCGACCTTGTCTCCAGCAGTGTCATATCGTCAAAGTATTACCATTTCTGAACTAATAGTCTTTCAGCAGCATCATTGATCATGACCAAAAACAGTAGCGGGCCAAGCTTAGTGCCCTGGGGAACACCACAGTCATGTTAACCCCTGGTACTTGGAGGTAGACCATTTGTACCGGACGCATTAATTATTGCCTCATAGAGAGGAAATCGCTTATCCACGGTAGTAGTAACGGTCTGACTCCTAATATATGGGATTTTTTTAGCAGTGTTGTGTGACATATCAGGTTAATTGCTATGCTGAGCTTATATTGTTGCGTTTTTCTGCTTTTCTGTACAGATAGTCCAATATGCTGATGAGGTAATGAACTGTTGAAGACTTGGGTATGGAGCCAAACTGGCGTAAATCAATTTTATGCTGGATGTCGTCCATGATCCACGTGTAGACGAAGTTCTCTGCTATTTTAGCGAAAGTGCAGGTTAGAGAGATTGGCCTTAGTTCATCAATGGAAGGAGGGTACACTTTTGGTATAGGGCATACGATCGCCTGTTTTCAAGCTTGAAGTACACAGCCCTGCAGAAGAGATGCGTTGATTACAGCAGCCAGGGGTGCCGCTAACTCAGCAGCGAATTCTCTAATTAGACGTGGCGGAAGGTTGTCAGGTCCTCCAGATTTATTAATGTCTATCTTCAGTAAATGACGGTAGACTTGCCACTCCTCCACTGTTGGTGGTGGGAGTGCAGGAAGGAAACTTGGAAGACTATTGTAGTCGAGAGGAGGAAGAAGTCGCGTAACAGCAGAGAAAGAATCGTTTATCTTTTCAGCTATTGATGATGTGTCACTTGGATCGATTCCAGGAACTTAGATAGTTACTGTTGATTTGCTCATGTTCGCCATGTCTCGGATTTCTGTATGCCACTTACGCGGATTAGATTTTTTTAGATGCTAAATTTTCTTTTTATAATAATGCTGTTTAGCTTTGATGATTTATTGGCGTACCTTGTTACAATAGAAACGCCACGAGTTACTCTTGTTACAATAGAAACGCCACCACCACAACACACACTAAAAGTTAATAACTCTTAGTTACGAAAGACACTTTGTCTTTATTGATATAGTTCTTTATTTTGCAGAAAACCATTTTTTGACGTGAACATCGATGCTCGTGGATGATCTTGGTCGGAAAGTTCAGATCAATTTAAATTTTTATGGAAAGCATATCACAGCTTAGTTCTACTTATTATAAAACGAAAATCCCAATTAATGGAGAAGTGACACACTACCCGACGTGAGAGAAGTACTATTAAACTGCGAGATCGCGTTCTCAATGTTGCTAGTTTCCCGGAGAATGCGAGAAACGAATTCCCTGAGAGCGAAAGAAGCCTTAGCGCGAATGATACTTGCTCTTCCAATTTAATGCTAAATTGGCATGGAAATGCACTTTGGTCAATAAGATGTAAATGTGTTAGGCTGCTCGAGTGCGAGGCATATGAGCTTCACCAAGAGTGAGTAATCGAATCCCGCTGATAAGAATAGCAACAAGCAGGATGTAGACAAGAAGGTAACAAAGAAACGGAGTAGTCGACACAGGAAACAGAGTAGAGGGTGCGAGTGTCCGACTTAGAGGTGATTTATGACTGGGTCTGGAAGCGCACTGAAGCATCGTACCAACTGACGAGACGTATAGTATAGTAGAATACTGTACAACTATGAACTAGGCATTAAGTTTGACTATGGTGACTATTTCTACCGGCTATTAATCTACAACCTCAAATTACACGCGAGCTGAAGTCTATGTGAGGTGTTGTTGATGTATGGATTCGCAGAGATAGGTGGTTAGAGTATTCTGTCGCAGGTAATGTTATTGCTGACTGTCCGTGCAGTCTTGGTGTATGTGTCTGTGTGAGATGAGATTAGGTGTTGCTCGTGAGACTGTTGACTGCAGTCATTAAATGATTTGAGAGCGATCGCGCCCTACCTTCCGACAGCCGTCGCGCGTTCGCCGTGTCGAAGGAGCTGTGTTGAGCCTGAGCATAGCGCAGTGTAATCCTGCATGCGATGTTCTATGGGCGATGCGTGCGTGTGTGTTGCTCGTGTGTTGCGTCGCGCCACGGACCTGGGCCGGTGGAGTAGTGATCGAACGTATCGTGGGTGTGGTGAGTGATTTGTGACTGGATAAGCTGTATATCTACCCTTGACAGGCGGAATTTGTGTCTCGAGTGATGCGTGTGTGGTAGACCGTAAAGATCTGATCACGGTTGCTTGTTGCGTGGCGTGTGTCGTAGCTATAACGGCGTGGTTGACTGGGGTAGAGAATATATGGCGACACCAAGCTGACGACTTCCCGAGAAAGTCTTCCGATAACACGAGGAGACAAAATTATACAACAATACGAGGACTAAATGTAAATGTAGGACAAATGAAAAAATATTAGCTAGTAATATATACATATACTGGATCAAACGAATAACGTGATAATTAATTAAACGTAAAACGAGTTAAAAAGCTGATATGACCCTTGCTTCAAAGCTGCATTTGAACAATTGAATATGTTGAATATCAATTTATAATGATATTTATGTATAGTTATGAATATGGAATGTATTATATGTATTTATTTTATATAGAAAAATGTAATATTATTGTTTCTTTATATATATATATTAAACAAAAAATTCAATGTATAATTAACTAATTCAACCTGACTTTTCTATTCCATGTATACAAATGAAGTATAAAAAATAATGATGTGTTTCTATATCCACAGAATTGGGCCATTCATAACGGACTATGGTAATCTGACTAGAGAAGAAGATGTCTTAACCTTTAATTTCATTCTCTTTAATATTAATTCAAATCTGTTTTATTATTTCTTAATTTTTTTAAAATTATTTTATAATTTATTTATTATAAATTATTATATATTATTATATATACTTTAATTATTATTTTGTGTGGTCTTATATCCTGGAATAGACTAATATGTATATCCCACCTTGCCGTAACTGGGCCTATCCTTCTCTTATGACTTATCTTCTTCATATATATCAATATATACATTATCAAATCTCAACTTATTATTATCCTGATTATTACATATGCCGTTAAATCTATTAACGTACAGTCTACTTTCACCTAGTAGGGACTGTAATAAAAGTCACATAAGGGCTGGGACGAGGAATGTGTATGGGGGGGTGTTTGCAAAAGATAGTGAGCCTAAAATACTTGTCCGCCCCTCTTATCTCTAACTTCGCAAGAAAATAGACAATAGCCTAACTCATCGATGTCATCATATATATTCAACCACCTCTCCTACAACGGAAAGAAGATCCGAGTAATATAATTGTAACAACTTTTTAAAACCATGTGCGGTACAAAGTGGCTTTTTTGCATGTCGAGCCTGTTAGCTAAACCTTAGACAAATTTATGGGTGCCTAAGCTGAGCAGCTAAGCGGGCCTGGTATTAATAGTTAAAGCGGCTAATTCTATCATATGTGCTACAATGTAGAATGCTAGCCTTTGGACGAGTTAAGTATGAATGGTTCGAGTCAAAATCTGACATAAAAATGAATTGGAAACACCCAAAACCTTTGTCTGCGAAATAAATCTGCATTAAATCGTCATCCATCATTGAGCGTCCACGTTGATCCCACATTACAAGGCGCGCTGTCGTGCATTCTTAAAGTCATTTTACACCGACGCTTTATGATTGAAAAAAACTAGCAATTTGTTCCGTCCGTTGCCAGAGAAATCGAAGTAAGGAGCTTGATTTATTGGCCTGCCAAAACGCGAGCACTCTGGCGACTCTTTTGCTGGCACAATGAAAATTAACCGTAATGGTTCCTCTGGTAGAGATAAACTAAGTGTGCGTCGACCATCATTGGTATAATGCAGACTAAACTACCATACTGATGCAAGATGCAAAACCGCCATGATCATCATATGCCGGCATGTATCTGCAGACGTACGACCTCTGCCAAACGTTCCGTGCGATACCGAATGCAGCGGATGAAGTCTATGGGGCAGACTCAGAACCCCGCGACGAAGACAGAACGTGGCAAACAACCGTTCCAATTCCTGGGATAATTTGGCACTTGCCGTCCTGCGCCTGAATTTCAACCGGACCCCATAACGATAAAACATGATAAATTTCATGCCAGTAGGGCACACTAAATATTGTGTTGACTGAGAATTTGGCTTTTCTAAATAACTTTTTAGGAAATCTAAAGTTGATTGTTTAAATGATATTAAAAATGTAGTGCATTCAAAGCAAGCGCAGCAATACGGGCTGATAGGGTTATGGTCCCCAGGGTACTGCCGGAAACGTAACCCTGGGTACGGTCTCGGTATACGCGGCAACGTACCTTGGTACTAAAATTATAAATTACTACTATAATCTAAACCTAGTCACGACCGTACCTCGCCTACTCACTAACGAGTCCTAGGGAGTCGCCTACGCCTACTCCCTAACCCTAACCCTAACTCTAACTCTAACCCTAACCCTAACACTAACCCTAACCCTAACCATATCAGCTAGATAGTTACCAGGGTACGTTCCGGTATACCGGACCGTACCCAGGGTACGTTCCGGCAGTACCCTGGGGGACATAGACCCTATCAGCAGTAATACGGGGCTGAACTTGTAGGCGATGAGTCAGGTGAATTATTTGTACCGACATATGACTGGATCACGTTCTTCTGCTAAATTTTTAGAAAGTTCAAGGGGATAAAAAGCACCATGCTTTTCAGTTCAAAGCGGGCACTACAAAAATGAACGTAAAAAGCTGAATTCCCTGGCTTAAATTCATTGACCAATTGAATTGAATATCATTTATAAATGTATTATGTATATATGTATTATTATAAAATGTAATATTATGTATAAATTAAAAAAAATTCATGTAAAACAATTCAATGTTTTCATGTTCAAGTAAAAAATAATGAATGTGGTTTAACAAGTAGGCTAACGACAGGACTGACAAAAGAAGCTGTTTATTCTCTAATCAACTGTTTATTATTCTTGTTTTTATTATTATTATTATTATTATAATTATTATAATAATAATTATTATTATGTGTTCGTACTCTTATTTTATTCGAAATTTATTGTACAACTTTAATTGCGTTTTTCTCAGAACTTGCATTCTCATGGTTTCGATCTTCAAAATGTCATATCTTTGAAACGAGAAGACGTATCAAGGTCATTTAGTGTTGTTTGAAAGCTCTGTTTGAGTAGATTATGATTCATTTAAAATCCCAATTTCTTGGAAAAATAAGTTGTGCCTAAAAATGACAGCACCCGTCACATATTATAGGTCGGATTTTACAAAGCACACCTGCTGTCGGTTTGCCCGGCTTCACTTTGAACGTTTAAAAACGGCCGAAGAAAATTCTCTTGGCAGTCAACGGTGACCGATGCACGAGCGCCATCTTCGTGTACAATAATAGAAGCATAGCGGAAAAACCAGGGCGTGATGCTGCGAGAAAAGTGAATATTTTAGATCGGATTGTACCAAGCACACTTGCTGTCGGCTCACCCGGCTCCACTTTGAACGTATAAAAACGGCCGAATAACATTCTCTTGGCAGTCAACGACCACAGACGTCGAGGCGCTTTTTCATGTACATTAGCATAGCGGGGAACCCAGGGCATATGATCGATGCTGCGAGCAAAGTGAATATTATAAGTAGGATTTTACCAAGCACACTTAGCCTGTTGGCCTGGCTGGCTCCACTTAGAAGATATAAAAACGGCCGAAGCAAATTCTCGTTGCAGTCAACGATGATCGGCGCACGAGCGCCACCTTCATTTACATAAATATACGGAGAGCCGGGAATCCAGGGCATGATGCTGCGAGCAAAGTGAATATTATAGACCGGATTTTACCGAGCACATCTGCTGTCGGACCGCCCGGCTCCACTTTAAACGCATAACAACGGCCGAAGAAAGTTCTCTTTGCTGTCAACGGTGATCGGCGCACGAGCGCCACCGTCATGTAATAAATATTGGGATAGCTGGGAACCCACGGCGTGATGCTGCGAGCAAAATGAATATTATACATAGGATTTTACCGAGCACATCTGCTGTCGGACCGCCCGTTGAATGTATAAACACGTCCAAACAAAATTCTCTTGGCAGTCAACGGTGACCGATGCACGAGCGCCATCTTCGTATACAACAATATAGGCATAGCGGGGAGGCCAGGGCGTGATGCTGCGGGAAAAATGAATATCATGATCGGATTTTACCGAGCACATCTGCTGTCGACCCGCCCGGCTCCACTTTGAACCCATAAGAACGGCCGATTAACATTCTCTTGGCAGTCAACGGCGACCGACATCAGAGCGCCTTTTTCATGGACATTCGCATAGACGGGAACCCAGGGCATAATGCTGCAAGCAAAACAAATATTATAAGAAGGATTTACCCAAGCACACGTGCTGCGAGCTCGCCCGGCCCACTTTGAACGTATAAGAACGGACGAAGAAAGTTCTCTCTGCAGTCAACGGTGATCGGCGCACGAGCGCTACCTTCATGTAATAAATATTGGAATAGCTGGGAACCCAGGACGTAATGCTGCGAGCAAAGTGAATGTTATTGATCGGACTTTGTCAAGCACACCTGCTGTCGACCCACCCGGCTCCATTTTGAACGTATAAGAACGGCCGAAGAAAGTTATCTTTGCAGTCAACGGTGATCGGCGCTCGAGCGCCACCCTCATGTAATAAATATTTCGACAGCTGGGAAGCCAGGGCGTGATGCTGCGAACAAAGTGAATATTATTGATCGGATTTTACCAAGCACACCTGCTGTCGACCCACCCGGCTCCATTTTGAACGTATAAGAACGGCCGAAGAAAGTTATCTTTGCAGTCAACGGTGATCGGCGCTCGAGCGCCACCCTCATGTAATAAATATTTCGACAGCTGGGAAGCCAGGGCGTGATGCTGCGAACAAAGTGAATATTATTGATCGGATTTTACCAAGCACACCTGCTGTCGACCCACCCGGCTCCACTTTGAATGTATAAAAACGTCCAAACAAAATTCTTATGGCAGTCAACGGTGACTGTTGCACGAGCGCCATCTTCGTGTACAATAATATAGGCATAGCGGGGAGGCCAGGGCATGATACTGCGAAAAAAGTGAATATTATAGATCGTATTTTACCAAGCACATCTGCTGTCGGACCGCCCTACTCCACTTTGAATGCATAGGAACGGCCGAAGAACTTTCTCTTGGCAGTCAACAGTGACCGATGCACGAGCTCCACCTTCATGTAATTTCAAGTATTTTGAGAGCCGGGAAACCATGGCGTGATGCTGTGAGCAAAGTGAAATATTATAGAATGGAGTTTACCAAGGACACCTGCTGTCGGCTCGCCCGGCTCCACTTTCAATAAATAAAAACGCCCTAAGAAAATTTTCTTGGAGTCAACGGCGACCGATGCCGGAGCACCATCTATCTCTACATTAATAATAAAATAAAGCTCTGAGGCAAAGATTTTACACTTGGTAAGATAAGAGAGAGAGAGAGAGAAAGAGAGAGAGAGAGAAAGAGAGAGAG
>NW_014577201.1:449393-456492 GCF_000485595.1 Priapulus caudatus | reverse complement strand
TATTTCCCATATAATGTTTTGTGAAAAAGTTATTGCACGTTGCAGTGACGCGCACACCTCAGGGATATGAAAAATGTCAATTCACATAGCTCGTTTCATTAACAATGAAGCCAAAAATATTCTAAAACTCGTTAAAGCTGTATATTTGGAGCAGAATGAGATTTCTCTATGACCTTACAATGGAGAAAAACCTATATAAATATGATATTTTGCTGCAAACATCTCTAATTATCTATAGTGGTCTTTTGGAATATACGCATACTACTATAGCTTATTAGGACGCGAAGAGAGCCCACCGATGCGGAGTAAAGCGAAGCAAATAAAATATGCCCTAGTAAATAGCAGAAGATGTGCCAACCGTGAGAGCAGCAACGGAAGCAGCCTCATATACCTAGCCCAACATCAAGCGTGAACAGTCACGCGATAACCATTAATGGTTAAAACTGAGGCGAGCGAGATACCTATTGCAATTGCGTACGAAATTTGATCACATGTAAACATTTATTATATTATGAAAAAATTATGATGATGGATGCATTATTATTATTAAGAGGCTCACAAATTGCGCATCCAAACGCCCTAATTTCTCCAGTACAGAACTAGCAAGGACTTCACTCTGTCATGCGCATTAATCACACTACCCCATTATGACAAAGAAAACTCTATGTTGCTCCATTTCACTGCACGCGTTTCTTAAAACCCACAAGCAAAGATGAGAAAAAACTGGCATTCGGGGCGCAAAAGGCCGACTGCTTTGCAAACAAAATAGCCTCGAAGTGGCTGACGCTGACGTCACATGTTTTTATTCTGTGCTGCCGCCGTACCGCTGCACGGTGGCTTGGGATTGGCCGAAAACTGCTCAACTAACACATCGAGAATTTACAAAAACTTGAGGTATTTTCAAAATACCTTTTATAGACAACGCTGCAGTGAAATGGGAGCAACTAGAGTTTATTTTGTCATAAGGTAGCTTTATAATGCATGCCACGAAGTATTGCGAGGTCCTAGTACTGGAGTAATTAGCGTTTGGATGCGCATTGCTGAGCCTAACAGTTAACAGCAACAGTTCTGAGAATACGCCAAAATGTCTCGAAAGATCAATTATAATTCACGCTTTCGTTTGACATGGACACCTTGGCCTGTTAGCTGACCCTGTAACCTTAATAAAACATTTTAAACATCATTTCCGCTAAACATGATCACGGCGGCTTTATGTCGCATGCCCCCCACGAGTTACCTTTGTTTCAAGAACTCTTGCGAAGAAAACAATTCCACGGTGCACACAGATGGCGCGCTTACCTCGTGAAAATTACGCAGACCAAGGCAGCCAGCTGCAAAAAAGCTCTAGAAACGTAGTTTCTCTGTTTTCTATAGGTACTAGAACATGGTTGCTTTCCGTATTGAACAGCGGCGCCATGCCTCTTTATTAATATTAGTATGGTTCGTAAAAATTTTTCTTCCTTATATTCTGCATCAGTTATAGCTACTGCCAAAGGTAGCGATTGAGTCGTCTGCATCACAGCGAGCAGGTTAAAGTGCTGTTCGCTTCGTTACATATATCTCGCGCAGACACACCCTCACACTGTATATATAATAATATATAATTTTTGTTCTACCCTTTCTTCCATATCTGATGATAGGTGTAACACAAACACACACACGCACACGCCCACAGCGCACACGCACACGACACACGACACGCACACGCACACGCACACGCACACGCACACGCACACGCACACGCACACGCACACACCACACATAGACACACACTGCAAATGCATATATCACTTCTGACGGTGCTTGGCACTTACTGTAACCCCTGTGGTTATGAACTCTCATATCGTCAGAAAAAGTCCGCTCTCCCCTGCTTGATGAACATCAGAACCAGTTCGAAAGAAGAGGCCTGCAAGTCGTTTAGCCGTTACAGAAGACTGCCCTAAATCCTCCACCCCGTTCCTAAACGAAGCCCTTACAGACATCTCACATACAGGGCTGACCCCAAAAAATCAACGCCAAACAAGTGTAATAAAACTTATTTTGATATTGATGTTAACCTTCATTTTCAGATTTAAAGAGGTGAATAGCTTTGCCAATCAGCAGCTGAATCAAGAGTTTTTCAAGAGCCTGCGACTCGTTCGACAGAAAATCATGGTCCGTGCCAAACGTAACTTTTCGACCAAATCGCCGTTCAAAACTGTACAAGCACTTTCATAGAGGGAATTCAATGGCCGCACCTATCCAAACAAAGACTCATTCTAAGATGGGTTACAGAAGTTCAGGGTGCCATGGGACTTCAAGAATCTCAAGCCAAAGAAAGACTGCCACCACACTCAGGAACAAAGGAGTGCAAGGACAGCAGGAGGAAACATCAGCTTCAGATCAGCGCGACCTCGGTTGCGCCAGACCAAAGAAGCGTACGTAGGCACAGCCAACAATGGCCAATTCCGCAATGAGTCTCTGAGGAGAATTATCGAGGTCAAGCTTATGTTTAATTTCTATCCTGTATGGTACGAATGCCAGATCCTAAATCAAAATTTCCTCAGCAGATCCCCAAATGCCCGGAATACCAATTGTTGGCTCGCCAACTAACGACTTCTTTCGTCTGCGCGGCCAACGAGGGTCCTGACGGAGGTGATGTTCTCCTCTGTCCTTGCACTCTTTGTCTCCCTGAACGTGTGGAGTATTCCCGTGGAATTGAGCGTTCTTGACATCCCATGCCACCGAAACTCTGCTACCCATCTTAGAATGATTCTGTGTTTAGGATTACGGGCGCCATGCCAGCGACAGGCATTTTTTGCTAGCCCTATAAACTTGCACAAAATGAGTTTTGCATTGAACACAAAACTCAATTCTGTCAATCCTGCTCCCACAAAACTCAATTTTGTAACACAAAACTCAATTCTGCTCGAACCGCTTCCACAAAACTCAATTTGTAAACACGAAAACTCAATTCTGTTCGAAACCCGTTCCACAAAACTCAATTTTGTAAACACAAAACTCATTCTGATCGAACACGTTCCACAAACTCCGATTTGGTTGCCCAAATATCGCCACACGCCATGCTGAAGAAGGCTACCATGGTCAAAACGCGGACTGAGAAATGGGTAATGGTCCCATCTTGTTTCTTCTGACAATGGTAGCCCTTCTTACATGCTATGTGCCATATTTGGGCCAACAAAACGAATCAATTTTGTGGAACCGCCGTTCCCACACAGAGATTGAGTTTTGTGTTATACAAAATTAAAGGTTTGATCGACAGGATGACAATTGAGTTTTGTGCTTCACAAAATTGAGTTTTGTGCGCGACAGGATTGACACCGAATTGAAGCTTTTGGGTTACAAAATTGATTTTTGGGAAACGGTTCGACAGAATTGAGTTTTGTGTTTACAAAAGATTGAGTTTGTGCGAACCGCCCTTCGACAGGAATCTGAGTTTTGTGTTACAAAATTAGTTTTGTGGCAACCGCGCTCGACAGGACAGAATTGAGCCCTGTCCTGCATGGCGCCCCGTATGGATAGGTGCGGCAATTGAATTCCCTCTTGAAACGTGCTTGTACAGTTTTGAACGATTTGGTCGAAAAGTACGTTTCCACGGACCATGATTTCTGTCGAAGAGTCCCAGGCATCTTGAAAAACTCTTGATTCTAATCCGATTGACAACTATTCACCTCTTTAAATCTGAAAAATGAAAGGATTAACATCAATATCAAAAAAGTTATTAACACTTGTTTGGGTTGCATTTTTTTGGGGTCACCCTGTATGTAACAAAGTTGCCTTTATTCACCTACACGTGACGCACACGCCGTACACACCTATCTCGATTTCGCAATCTACACGCAATCATAACCCACTGAAGCTTCACGCAACACAAAGCGGTTTGATTACGACGTGCTAATGGAAAACGCGTTCGCGGCTCGCACACGCGCTTTTCTCTACGTATACCACCAAGCGAGCAGTTATTTGACCCCCATCCATGCGAATTGAATAGACTAGTTGTATTAACTTTAAAATTATAGATTTTAGATTTTAGAATTTTATACCATATCTTATGTCGATTATTAATACGCGATCCAACTAAAGCCAGTGATATATGAATACTCGATACTGCATCGTTATTAATTAAATATCATTTATCTAATATATTTGCATGTAATTAAAAAAATTAAATTGCTGAGGCATCGCCACCGGTAATCTGCATAATATGTCGGGCACGCGTTAACAATATAATCATCCGCTTATACGCACATACGTAGACAGATGTCGGGTGTGTGTATGTGTGTGTGTGTGTGTGTGTGTGTGTGTGTGTGTGTAGATAGATAGACAGACAAATAGATAGATAGATAGATAGCTAGATAGATAGATAGATAGATAGATAGATAGATAGATAAATAGATAGATAGATAGATAGCTAGATAGATAGATAGATAGATAGATAGATAGATAGATAGATAGATAGATAGATAGATAGATAGATAGGCTAGAGAAAATTATTGTTTGGGAAGTGTTCTTAATTATAATAGACACTTCAGTCCATGCGTGCGCCGAAAGTGCTTCATCACTTTGGAACTGTCCGTATGTAATATAATGTTGCATTAATCAATGTTTTACACCCTGTCTTTGACCTTTGCGTTAACCATTCTGTAGCATTATGTTCATCGCTCAGCGTAATTTAGTTTCTTTTTTTCTTTCTTTGCTTCAAACTGGTTTGCATCTTCTGAAGTGCGTAATATTCCCATGTCCTTTCTACCACCTAGAAATGCGCGACAACTCATCTTAAAGTGACATTTTCTCTTCGACGCCGAGTCATGTATTTCTGAAGTTATTATC
The DNA here is from genome assembly GCF_000485595.1 of Priapulus caudatus. Taxonomy (NCBI): domain Eukaryota; kingdom Metazoa; phylum Priapulida; class Priapulimorpha; order Priapulimorphida; family Priapulidae; genus Priapulus; species Priapulus caudatus. Next base: position 451,662 of record NW_014577201.1, on the reverse strand, counting down.
ATTCCCATTGTAACGATACAATGGTGCGGTAGTGAATGGTATATGGAATGTACGCCTTATACGAAGAAAGAACGCCTTCGTATACGAAGAAAGCCTACGAAGAACGCCTACGAAGAAAGTACGCCTTATTACGAAAGAAAGCACAGTGGACTTGCTGAGGATCAGGAGAACAACCGCAGCAATCCACTTCAGTCCGTACGCCTATATCTATCCAATCGTCTCCAATTTTCGTCTTCCATGAAATCGATTAATCGTATTGTTGATATTCTTATTTTTATGTTTAGGGAAGGGTTATAGTGTTTTCATTTGGCTGCGGTGAGAGTAGTAGCTGTTTATAATCTGTTTCATAAATTTTTTTTAATGAAAAGCCAGCAGAATCCTCAAGAAACGGGGAAACGCAGATGCATGATAGATGGCAACGCGTAATACATTAGACGTAATTGCCAGAAGTCAAATGTCGGGGGAAAGTAGGCATCTTACCTGTAGTGGCCCTAGGGTTAGCCGACTACGGTATGACAGGCGTTATATAGTTAACGCGTGTTTAGTTGTATGGATTCAGTGTTCGCTCCTGCCGTGAGGCAGGACGGTGATGCCCGTTGCAACTAACAGGTAGTACCAGTGGAACAGGACACAGTTAAATTTGGTTAACTGTTTAACGGTTATAGTTTTATTGCTTCCTACTAGCTTACAAAAAATTCCCCTGCATTCGTATATGCAGCGGATCCTATAACCTCTAGACTACGATTAAAGAATTAACGCGTCGCCGGCTTCGTCTTCCTCTTTCCCGTTCGTCCTTTCTTCGCGTAGACCTAGGTAGCCTCCAAGGGTGTCTCCCTCGTAGTCGCTCCTGGCTATACCTAGCTGAAATCCCATGCTTCTCCACCTGTAGTGAAAGATCCCGGCTGAGCCCCCATTTTACGTGTAGTCTTCTTTCCTTCCCGTGTTATTCCCCTCTCCCGTTGTTTTACCTACCTGAAAACCCGTGCTTCTATTTCCTCTGTTATCTCTCTTCCCGAGACCTAAAATGCTTTCTCCCTCTTTCTCTTCTTCTTCTTCTTCCTCTTCTTCTTCCTACCTAAACCTAACCTTAAAAATAACGCTCCCGCTGCTCGGTTCGGCGCGCCTTATATACCTAGCTGGCAACGCCCCCCTACGTGCCGTCTTTAGCACTCGTTGTCAAAACACTACTCTCTACGCAGATTTTGTTAGCTGGTGCAATCGTTTCACCTGCTGACGCAACCCGTGGCTGGTACGATTATTGCACCATCTGATGCAACTCGTTTCTAAGTAAATATTGCTCTCTTCGACAACTTAGATTATTCATTCTATTAAAATCTCCTCGTCTATTATGCTGACTAATAGTACATAACCGTGTTGATTATTATACTCTATACATTGCGTTACCGCTTTTCGCGTATCCGCGCCTTGTTTTCCCTTGGACCCCATCCGTATGATCCAAGATGGCTGCGCCCAGGAGTTGATCGTTATATCTGTGCTGTCTATAGTTTATCCTCTCTCTAGTCAATATATGGTTACTCTATCTATACTGCGAGTTCAATCTATCCATCCTGATCTAGTCTACTGCTCCTGTGAGTTACACACCCCCGAAATCTCCACAGTAAGACGCGCAACGAAAACACGTTAAAATATTGTTGCGCTACAAATACCCAAGACGTAGACGACAATGCGAAACTACAGCTTGATATTTTACAATAGTCAATACATGGAAAAAGTGATATATATGTAAAAAAAAAAAATTTAAATAATATAAATATTAAAATAATTATATAATATTTACGTAATAATACCCAATCGTAGTGGAAACCCATGACAATCGCATAATAAATTCACGCAAGTATAGTGAACAAAATGCAGGCATTTCTTAAATTCCTGTGCATAATTAAGTCAGCCCAAAGAGCTAACTTTCAGCGTGATATACCAGAAATTAATGGTTTTGGCAGGCGTCACCGCATTTCGTAATAATTTCGCATTCCACAAGGCGGTTGACTGAAGTGTTTGGCTACATGTGTATACTTGTTGAGAATTTCTCGTTCAGCGACTGTGAAAAACCCGTATCGATAAAATTCAACCTACTTTAGAATTTCAAATACAGCGTGATCGGAATAATAAGCAACAATTACTGTGGGTAAATATTTTTCAATTATTAGTTTGTATAGATTATGTTTGGGTGATGGAGACGAGTATAAATTTATAGATTGAGACAAACAGAGAGAGAGAGAGAGAGAGAGAGAGAGAGAGAGAGAGAGAG
>NW_014577201.1:445723-449383 GCF_000485595.1 Priapulus caudatus | reverse complement strand
AAATTTCCGGGGGGTAATTGTCTGGGGGTAATATTGTCCGGGGGTACGTGTCGTTGGTCCTACGGTTCGTTGGTCCTACGGGTCGTGGGTCATACAGGTCGTTGGTCCTACGGTTCGTTGGTCCTACTATTCGGGTCTATAATCTTACGGGTCGTTGGACCTAAGGTTCGGGTCTATAATCCTACGGGACGTTGGTCCTACGGTTCGGGTCTATAATCCTACGGGTCTATAATCATACGGGTCGTTGGTCCTACGGGTCGTTGGTCATACAGGTCGTTGGTCCTACGGTTCGTTGGTCCTACGGTTCGGGTCTATAATCCTACGGGTCGTTGGTCCTACGGTTCGGGTCTATAATCCTACGGGTCGTTGATCATACGGGTCGTTGGTCCTACGGTTAGGGTCTATAATCTTGCAGGTCGTTGGTCCTACGGTTCGTTGGTCTTACGGTTAGGGTCTATAATCCGGCGGGTCGTTGGTCCTACACTCCTACGGGTCAAGTCTATAATCCTACGGGTCGTTGATCCTACAGGTCGTTGGTCCTACGGTTCGGGTCTATAATCCTACGGGTCGTTGGTCCTACGGTTCGGGTCTATAATCCTACGGGTCGTTGGTCCTACAGGTCGTTGGTCCTACGGTTCGTTGGTTCTACGGTTAGGGTCTATAATCCGGCGGGTCGTTGGTCCTACGGGTCGGGTTTATAATCCTACGGGTCGTTGGTCCTACGGGTCGCTGGTGTAGGACCAACGACCCGTCGGACTATAGAACCTAAACCCTGAAAATATTGCCCGACTTGTTGTGAACGGACGAATGTCGTCGTATCGGTAGATATTTCCCACCAGTTCACGTCTCAGCCTCCGAGGGTAGTGTTCTAGACGTTTAACTATGAGGTAACAGATTGCCAGCACGCTACAGTATGGTGGCCGAGATGGCTACGGATATTTTTATTCCAAATTCATTTTTATTTCAAATTAGATACAAAGAAAGCGACAATGACTGAAGCAAATAATAATAAAAGGAATTGGAGCGCTTATACTATCCGCAATATTTGCTCGCCGTCAACTCATCCAAATCCTCTTAAACCGTAAACACGGAACGACTACGGGTTTTGAGTTTTGGAAAAGGCACGTACACGCTGACTAGTGTTATGGTAACGTATTTAATAGTAAAATATTATACTAACGTACAGTAATTCGTTAAAGGAGTCTGTGATTAGTCGGTTGTGAGTGCCAACGCCTGCGGTCGACACGCCAAATAATTCAGTTCGATGGACATCAACGCAAATACTCTCAAAAGTGCCAGAGAAAGTTCATCGACTAGCCTTTCGATTTAGTAGGAATTTCTTATAATTGGCAAACGCCGAGCTTTTTTGATGTTTAACGCTGCGCTGTTGACCGAAAAAATACATTTACTATGGGGATGTAGAGAGCAGGTCGGCATGCTAATATGTAACGGAGCGACGAACGAACGGTCGCATGTGTTACACTGAGATAGTATATAATAATATAATAATAGTAGAGCGAGTTCACCTTAAATACGGGGAAATGGGGAAAGCAGAATATTAAACGAGGCGGAAAATATTTCTAAATTGCGTACAACGTGCGATAGATTATGGCGTCAGATGTGCCTTTACTCATGTCTTCTGTCTGCTAAAGGAAATCACTTTTTGATGAAACTGTATCTTTTAAAAAACGAGGACAAATTCAGGTTCAGGTTACTATAAAAATGTTAATCACATTGCCTCCCATATATAACAAGACAGAACCCAATCATCCCAACAACTCGATTCATATCGTGAATTCTCATTGGCGTTTGTCGGCGCTAGTGTCGCACATTAGAAGCACTAAATGATGTTGAACGAAATGTGTATTCCCATATAATTTTTGTGAAAAGTTATGCACGTGCAGTGAGCGCACACCCAGGATATGAAAAATGTCAATTCACATGGCTCGTTTCATTAACAATGAAGCAGAAAATATTCTAAAACTCGTTAAAGCTGTATATTTGGAGCAGAATGAGATTCTCTATGACCTACAATGGAGAAAACCTATATAATGATGATATTTTGGCTTGCAAAACATCTCTAAATTATCTATAGTGGTCTTTTGGGAATATACGTCATACCTACTCATAGCTTTTAGACGCGATAGGAGAGCACCGAGGGAGTAAATGGAAGCAAATAAATATGCTTAGTAATAGCAGGAAGATGTGCCAACCGGGAGAGCAGCAACGGAAGCAGCCTCATATACCTAGCAACATCAAGGTGAAGCAGTCACCGATAACCATAATGTAAAACTGAGCGGAGCGTAAGATACCTATGCAATTGGTACGAAATTTGATTCACATGTAAACATTTATTATATTATGAAAAAATTATGATGATGATGATTATTATTATTAAAGGCTCACAATGCGCATCCAAACGCTAATTTCTCCAGTACTAGACTAGCAAGTACTTCGTGTCATGCATAATCACACTACCTCTATGACAAAAAAAAACTCTAGTTGCTCCATTTCACTGCGCGTTTGCTTAAAACCCACAAGAAAGAGGTGAGAAAACTGGCATTCTGGCGCAAACGCGACTGTTTGCAAACAAAATAGCCTCGAAGTGGTGACGTGACGTCACATGTTTTTATCTTTGCTGCGCTGTACCGCTGCACGGTTGCTTGGGGATTGGGAAAACTGTCAACAACATCGGAGAATTTCAACAACATTGGAGGTATTTTCAAAATACCTTTTATAGACAACGTGCAGTGAAATGGGAGGAACTAGAGTTTATTTTGTCATAAGGTAGTGTTATAATGCATGCCACGAAGTATTTGCTAGTCTAGTACTGGAGTAATTAGCGTTTGGATGCGCATTGTGAGCCTAACAGTTAACAGCATAACAGTTCTTAGAATACGCAAATGTCTCGAAAGATCAATTATAATTCACGTTTCGTTTGACATGACACCTTGGCCTGTTAGCTGACGTGTAACTCTTAATAAAACATTTAAGACATTCATTTCCGTAACATGTCACGGGGTTTTAGGTCGCATTGCACGAAGTTCCTTTGTTCAAGAACTCTTGCGAAGAAAACAATTCCACTGTGCACACCAGATGGCGCTGTTACCTGGTGAAAATTACGCAGACCAAGGCAGCAGTGCAAAAACTCTAGAAACGTAGTTTCTCTGTTTCTATGGTATAGACATGGTCATTTCGTATTGAACTAGCGGCGCATGCCTCTTTATAATGTAAGGTATGTTATATACTGCATCAGTATAGCTATGGCCAAAGTAGGATTGAGTCGTTCTGCATTCACACGAGCAGGTAAAGTGCTGTTCGTTCGTTACATATATCTCGCCGAGACACACCCTCACACTGTATATATATATATATATATAATTTTGTTCTACCTTTCTTGCTATCTGATATAGGGTTTGTAACACCCACACACACGCACACGGCACACGCACACGCACACGACACACGCACACGCACACGCACACGCACACGCACACGCACACGCACACGCACACGCACACGCACACGCACACACACACACATAGACACACACTGCATGCTATATATACCCTTCTACGTTGCTTTGCACTTACTGTAACCCCTGTTGTTATGAACTCTCAATCGTAGAAAAAGTCCGTCTCCCCTTGCTATGAACATCAG
>NW_014577201.1:435723-440723 GCF_000485595.1 Priapulus caudatus | reverse complement strand
ACTCATCCTGCATCTCGCAATCGCCGACGTCTTCGTCATCGTCTTCTGCATACTCGTTGACGCGTTTTGGACGTACAGCGTCAGCTGGAAGGGCGGCAACTTTCTCTGCAAGTTTCTGAAGTTCATGCAGGTGTACTCGCTCTACGTGTCCACCTACATCCTAGTGGTCATTAGCCTTGATAGATGCCAGGCGATTGTCTACCCGATGAGCCGTCTGAAGCCCAGCACGCGACTCAAAGTGATGCTGGCTGTAGCGTGGAGTGGCAGCGTTCTACTAGCAGCGCCGCAGGTAAGCATATGCTTCCCGACACGGTAAAGATTTAGCTCGGGTTCAAAAAAAATTTAGTCCTTAGAGTCAAATGCCGAGACAATCATTTGTCCTGTGATCACACTCTGATTTTTCTACTCATTCATCCCTAATTATTTCTCATTCAAACCCACGCACACACTCACACCCACGCGCGCACACTCCCGCGCGCGCGTAAGCACACTAACTAACTAGTTAACTAACTAACTAACTAACTAACTAACTAACTAACTAACTAACTAACTAACTAACTAACTAACTAACTAACTAACTAACTAACTAACTAACTCACTCACTCACTCACTCACTCACTCACTCACTCACTCACTCACACACTCACACACTCACTCACACACTCACTCACTCACTCACTCACTCACTCACTCACTCACTCACTCACTCACTCACTCACTCACTCACTCACTCACTCACTCACTTGTGACCCCAAAAAAATGCAACCCAAACAAGTGTTAATAACTTTTTTGATATTGATGTTAACCCTTTCATTTTTCAGATTTAAAGAGGTGAATAGTTGCCAATCAGAGTAGAATCAAGAGTTTTTCAAGATGCCTTGGACTCTTCGACAGAAATCATGGTCCGTGCAAACGTACTTTTCGACCAAATCGTTCAAAACTGTACAAGCACGTTTCAAGAGGGAATTCAATTGCCGCACCTATCCAAACAAAGACTCATTCTAAGATGGGTACAGAAGTTCAGGGTGCATGGGACTGTCAAGAATCTCAATGCCAAAGGAAATACTGCCACACACTCAGGGAGACAAAGGAGTGCAAGGACAGAGGAGAACATCACCTCAGTCAGGACCTCGGTTGGCCGCAGACCAAAGAAGTCGTTACGTAGGCACAGCCAACAATTGGGCATTCCGAGGGAGTCTCTGAGGAGAATTATCGAGGTCAGCTTATGTTTAATTTCTATCCTGTATGGGTACGAATGCAGATCCTAAATCAAAATTCTCCTCAGAGACTCCCCAAATGCCCGGAATACCCAATTGTTGGCTGCGCCAACGTAACGACTTCTTTGGTCTGCGGCCAACCGAGGTCCTGACTGAGGTGATGTTCTCCTCTGTCCTTGCACTCTTTTGTCTCCCTGAGTGTGTGGGAGTATTCCCTTTGGAATTGAGGTTCTTGACAGTCCCATGCACCCTGAACTTCTGTACCCATCTTAGAATGAGTTCTTTGTTTGGATTACGGGGCGCCATGCAGGACAGGCATTTTTGTAGCCTAGCCCTATAAACTTGCACAAAATGAGTTTTGCATTGAACACAAAACTCAATCTGTCAATCCTGTCCCAGCAAAACTCAATTTGTGAAGCAAAAACTCATTCTGTCGAACCGCGTTCCACAAAACTCATTTGTATAACACGAAAACTCAATTCTGTCGAACCCGTTTCCACAAAACGCAATTTTGTAAACCAAAACTCATTCCTGATCGAACAGCGTTCCACAAACTCTCGATTTGTTGGCCAAATATCGCAGCATCGCCATGTAAGAAGGGCTACGCATGGTCAGAAAGCGGACTGGAGAAATGGTGTAATGGTCCCATCTTGTTTCTGTCTGACCAATGGTAGCCCTTCTTACATGCTAGTGGTGGCCATATTTGGCAACAAAACGTATTTGTGGAACCGCCGGTTCCGACAGAGATTGAGTTTTGTGTTATACACAAATTTAAGGTTTGATGGACAGGATGACAAGATTGAGTTTTGTGTTCAGCAAGAATTGAGTTTTTTGTGGCGACAGGATTGACACGAATTGAGCTTGGGTTTAAAAATTGAGTTTTGTGGAAACGGTTCGACAGAATTGAGTTTTGTGTTTACAACAATTGAGTTTTGTGCGAACCGCCTTCGACAGAATCTGAGTTTTGTTGTTACAAAATTGAGTTTTGTGGAACCGCGCTCGATCGAATTGAGGCCCTTCCTGCATGGCGCCCCGTATGGATAGGTGGGCGGCACATTGCAATTCCTCTTGAACCTGGCTTGTCAGGTTTGAACGATTTTGTGACAACAGTACGTTTCCAGCGACCCATGATTTCTGTCGAAGAGTCAGCAGGTCTATTCTTGAAAAAAACTCTGATTCTAAATCGCATTGGCAATATTCACCTCGTTAAATCTGAAAAATGAAAGGATTAACATCCATAGTCAAAAAAGTTGAATTAACACTTGTTTGGGTTGCATTTTGTTGGGGTCACCCTGTATGCTAACAAAGTGCCTTTATTCACCGTACACGTGACGCGCACGCCGGCTCACGACCTATCTCGATTTTCGGGCAATCTACACCGCAAATGGCATAGACCACTGCAAGCCTTCACGCAACACAAAGCGGTTTGATTACGACGTGCTAATGCGAAAACGCTTCGGCGGCTCGGCACAGCGCCTTTTTCTCTACGTATACCACAAGTCGAGGCAGTTATTTTGACCCCCATCCATGCGAATTGAATGAGCTAGCTTTGTATTAACTTTAAAATTATAGAATTTTAGATTTTAGTAATTTTATACGCATTATCTATGTCGATTATTAATACGCGATCCAATAAAGCCAGTGATATATGATTACTCGATACTGCATCGTTATTAATTAACATATCATTTATCTAATATACTTTGCATGTAAAGTTAAAAAATTAAATTGGCTGAGGCAGTCCACGCGTAATCTGCGATAATATGTCGGCAGCGCGTCTAACAATATAAATCATCGCGCTTAATACGCACAGTACGTAGAGCAGATCGCGCGGTGTGTGTAGTTTGGGCTGTGTGTGTTTGCTGTGGTGGTGTGTGTTGACCTCCAGTGTTGTGTGGTTGTGTGTGTGTGGTGTGTGTGTGTGTGTGCTGTGTGTGAATGTGTGTGTGTGTAGTGTGGTGTGTGTGGTGGTGTGTGTGTGCGTCGGTGTATGTGTTGTCGTGTGTAGTGTTGTGTGTGTGTGTATGTGTGTGTGTTTGTGTGGTGTGTGGTGTGTGTGTGCGTGTAAGTGTTGTGTGCTGGTGGTGTGTGTTGCTGTTGTGTGTCTTGTGCTGTGAGGTGGCATATGTGTGTGTGTGTGTGTGTGTGTGTGTGTGTGTGTGCGCCGCGCGCGCGCCGTGTGTGTGTGTATGTGTGTGTGTGTGTGTGTGTGTGTGTGTGTGTGTGTGTGTGTATTTATGTAATATATATATATATATGTGTCGTGTGTGTGTGTGTGTGTGTGTGTGCTGTGTGGTGTGTGTGTGTGTTGTGTGTGTGTGTATGTATTTATGTATATAATATATATATGTGTGTGCTGGTGTGTGTTGTTGTGTGTGTGTGTGGTGTGTGTGTGTTGTGAGTGTCTGTGTGGTGTGTGTGCACGCATGTTGCTGGGCCGCGCGTGTGTGTGTGCGCGTGCAGTGCGTGTGCGTGCGGATTGCGTGCGTATGCGTAGGTGTGTCGTAGTATATGCGTAAATGCGTGTGTGTGGCACGCATCGTGCTGGTGCTTCGACAGCGCGGTAATATAGAGGAACATACCAGAGGAGCAGAGAAAAGTATTACCAGCGGCCGTATACGCGAAAAACGAATACTGCATGGCGAGCATGGCGTCCTGCGCACGTTTTGTTCAGGTACATCGCGTCGAAGTGTGCATGCTGGCATACGCCAGTTAACTTTCGGCGTAAGTAACTAACGAATTGTCACACGCGTGCGCGCGCGCAGCACACACCACACACACACACACACACACACACCACACACACCACAGGCACACCACACACGGACGCGGGCTTGTCGAGGTGGCAGGGCACCGGGACACTTCGCCTATTATCTACTTTGCATATATATCAGGAGTAATAAACACTTATTTTATTTCGCTGCTACGCTTTCGCGTGTAATTCGCGCATATGCAGCGGGTGCCAGCAGACCGCAGCCGGCCAGTAGCGGGACGACCTCATCATCGCTATATACGTTCGACACAAAGAGCCGCGACCGACTGCGCATGCTAGGCGTGTGGCATCGGCCGCTTGTGCGTGATGCGCCATTCGGCAGCCTTCCAGCGTTACGATCAGTCGCTTTGACACACGCGCCAGACGCGCCGCACCTTCGCTATGAAGCAACGGAGAGAAAGCAGAAGCGAAGAGTAGAGTAAGAGAGCAGAGAGAGAGAGAGAGAGAGAGAGAGAGCGAGAGAGAAGAGAAAAGAGCCCGCGCCGCGAGAGAGAGAGAGAGAAAGAGATGCTTCTCGTGGACACTTTGCGATATCTGCTCGTCATCCGCTCACCGCTGGTCGGTCAGGCAGTTCGGACGGAATATTCGTCATTCAATGTTAGCGTTTAACCGCTCCATGGCTGTTCTCTCTCGTGAATGAGCTATCGAACGCAAGTATATAGCATCGAAGCAATTGCTGGCCTAGGCAATAAGCACGGAGATAGCGCGCGGAGAGAGCTAGTAAGGTGCCGCTGGGCGTGGGAGAGAGCCGAGAGAGAGAGAGAGAAAAAAAAAAGAGAAAGAGCAAGAGAGAGAGAAGGAGAGAGATATAGAGCGGCGAGAGGGCGGGAAAGCCGAACCAGAAGAGCGCAAGGGAAAAGCAAACGAGAGAGCAGAGATAACATAAGCAGAGTGTAAGAGAAAGTGGAAGGGAGCAGAGTGAGGGTGAGAGTATACCGTGCGCCTAGAATAGCCAGCAAGGGAAGAGGCATAAAGTAGAGAGAAGAAGAGCGAGCGAGAAAGGAGATCGA
>NW_014577201.1:419341-435713 GCF_000485595.1 Priapulus caudatus | reverse complement strand
TGAATTTGAAATGAAAATGAATTTGAAATAAAAATGAATTTGGAATAAAAATATCCGTAGCCATCTCGGCCACCATACTACAGGCTTCGATGCGCGCCTGTATAAGACAGTCCAGAGTCCGGCACATACGCACACTCCATGTTCTACGGACATACTGGTGCTCCGGTTATAAATTCATAGTTATAACATGTAGAAAAACATGCTGTGTGCTATGTATGAACAAGTGGCCGTGTTCGGACATGATACGCGTTGCTAGTTATCAGCGTATTATCGACGTGACGTGGCGTGGTGTGGTGTGGCGTGGCGTGGCGTGGTGTGGTGTGGCGTGGCGTGGCGTGGCGTGGCGTGACGTGGCATGACGTGGCGTTGCGTGGCATGACGTGGCGTTGCGTTGCGTTGCGTTGCGTGTAGTGCCGTGTCGTGTCGGGTCGTGTCGTTTAGTACGTGGCGTTGCGTGGTGCTGATGGCGTGGCGTGGCAGAGAGTGGAATGGTGTGGTGAGTCTAATGGATACTGTCTGAAATTGCACGTATAGTGCATGTGTGGTTTGTGTCTCAGCCTTCACCAGCAGTTACCGTCGACAGGGAATATATACGATCTCCACTTCGCGTTCCTCTACGCTACTAATGTCCATTAAATTCGTACGTGTTGCCGAGTGCATCTGCCCAGAGGAATCTTCGGCTATGGTTGGCCATCGTACTCAAAAATAATAATTTAAATAAAATAAGTAGAAATAATTTAACCGCGGTAAAATTATAGGTCCTTTTACGTAATCAAATGCCTTGTTACACATAATTTAATCGCGGATAAATTATTTTTACCGCGGTAAAAATAATTATTTCTGAGTACTTTGGTCAACCACATATGTCAATGTGCTATGACGTGGTCAGAGGTCAGTGACATCTCTCTACGCACAAGCTTCATTGCGGATAATTATGAATTAAACATGTACATCGACGATAAAATCGACCGGCCTTGAAAGTCGGTAATGTGTTTCTTGCGTAAACGCGCTCTCAATAGTCAAGGGTTCTCCGACGAGTTAATTGTTTCTGACAATCGCAGCAGTTCTGGCGCATCGTCGCAACAATAGCAGCACTTAGAAATGCATTGTCGAAAAAATTGTGCCATTTACGGCATGTTATCGCAAATTCATGGGACGAGTCCTTCTCACAGCCACGTGTTTTTCATAGGCGTATGATATATCCATGAACAAGGATATCAGTGTCAGGACATTTATTTTAAATACGTAATACAGATTGCATGCTAGAAAGCGCCTTTTTTGGCGGCAGTATTGTTTGCCCTATTGATTTTTTATGGACTTGACAAAGATGCTAAAGGATAAGGTTACAATTTTCGCAGGTACACGAATAACGTTCTACTGGTCAAGCGGAGAACGTTTTTTTGGCATACAGGTTTGAATAGACGTGTCTGCGTAACAGTAGGCTTTGCATGATGATCACAGTTTAATACCTTTTTTACAGCCCTACTAAATATAGGTTGCACGTGACTACACATTTCATCACCCTATCGTCAAATGAAGTATAGCATTCGAGTATGTACACGTACTTGAACACGTCGTTAGAATCAGATTGGGTACATGGACTGCCAGTTTTTAATTTGTAACAGTTTCAAGCTTATACAGACTTTCGGGTAGTGTAGGATGCCCACATTCCAACATACAATCAACATGTTCTTCAAGCAGTTATGATATAGAATATGAACACGGTCAATACTGCTATCAATATATTCCTCATGCAATTTACGATTCTATGTACACACCCGCACGCACGCACGCACGCACGCACGCACGCACACACTCACACACACACACACACACACACACACACACACACACACACACATACATATATATATATAATATATATTCGTGATCGAATCGCCGTTTGGCGAACAGTAATTTTCTAAACACTGACCTTCAAGATTGATTAACAATTTATTCATTATTCCACATACAGAAAATGCCAGGAATTAAAACATTATGATGAGACTATGTGCACGTTAACCGTGTTGCGTCCGATTACCGTTCTATAGTTCTACGGTCCTACGGGTCGTTTTCCTGCGAGTCGTTGGTCCTACGGGTCTACGGCCAACAGCTATTGAGAAGATTCTTTTTTTCACGCTTTCAACTTTAAACTCTGTTTAGAGTGGATAATCATTTCATGCTAGATACTTAAAATTACTACTATAATAAAACTTTCATATACAGCATTTTTGTTCGACCAACGTAATTACTACTAAAAATGTTAAATGATAATTTAGTAAACGAACCTAAACATAGTCTTGGTAATGCGAACAGTATATAAACGTTGGGTTTTAACGTTGTTATGGAACCTTATATTAAATGTTACGTAGTGGTTTATAAAAAGTTTTGGCAAACGTTTGTTAAGAACCGACATGTAGCGTTACTCTCAACGTTTAGTGAACGTTAATAAAACGATTTTGGCAATCGTTTTTCAATAACTTAAATATAACCTTATTACAAACGTTTTACTAACCGTAATAATAAGTGTGTTAGCAAACGCTATTAAATAACATAAATTTAAATAAACAGCTCATTTTGCATTTAGTCTGTCTTCTTTGTTGGTTTTTTGGCATTATGGTAATAAACAGTTCATTTTGCAAAGTCCACTCTCACTTCCCTCTTACTAATAACCGCAGGACCAAAGACCCGTAGGACCAACGACCCGTAGGATTATATACCGGTACCCGTTGCGCCCCATACCAGAGGAATTTCAACCCCCAGAATAATTAAGCGGGTTTCTCGTAGAAATCGGTGAATCTCGTTGAGTTGCTGTGGTCGATTCTGAATGTGGAATCTTTTACGTGTATGGAATTCACGTAATTGCGGGAGAGCGACAGCAAGGACGGCATAGCTTTCATTTGCTGCCAAGATGAGACAAGTAACGATAATTACTGTAGCAGAACATTGAACCGGGCCGGCTATGTGTATGTCAACGATACAGCGGCCGGTTGTGGGCTAAATAGAGTGAGAGCGAGAGAGTAGTAGAAAGAGAAGAAAGAAAGGGAGGGACGGGAGGGAGGAGAGAGCGAAAATAGAAATAAAGAGAGAAGAGATAAGGACGGAGAAAGAGAGAGAGAGAGAGAGGAGAGAGAGCAGAGAGAGAGAGAGAGAGTTTAGGAGAGAAGCAGAAAGGGATAGATAGACAGATAGATAATAGATAGATAATAAGGAAGATAATAGATAGATAAATATGATAGATAAGACTAGATAGATAGATAGATAGATAGATAGATAGATAGATAGATAATAGATAGATAGATAGGATAGATAGATTATATTAGATGGCATAGATAGATAGATAATAGATAGATAGATTAGATATATAGATGATAATAGATAGATAGATAAGATAGATAATAGAATAGTATAGATAGATAGAATAGATAGTATAGATAGATAGATAGATAGATAGATAGATAGGATAGATAAGTATAGATAGATAGTATAGATAGATTAGATAGAGTAGATAGATAGATAGATAGATAGATGCGATAGATAGATAGATAGCATAGATAGATAGATTAGAAGATAATGATAATAGATGCAGTTAGATAGGGCGAGCCGCGCCGCGAGAGAGGAGAGGCGACAGGTACGAGAGAGCGAGAAGAGAGGAGACGAGGAGAGAGAGGAAGAGAGAGAGAGAGCAGAAGAGAGTAGAGAGAGCGAGAGTGACCGAAATAGTACTCGAATAGTTGTAGAGAGCGGAGAGAAAAGATGCAGAGAGAGAGAGAGATAAGAGAGAGAGAAAGAGGAGAGAGAGAGATAGCGAGAAAGAAGGAAAGAGAGAGAAGAAAGGGGAAGGGAGAAACGGAAGGCGAAAGAGCGAGAGACTAAAGAAAGAAGATAGAGAGGAAAGTGTAGAAGGGAGAGATGCAAGATCTTTTCAAAAAGCACACATTTCGTTCACCTTGCGGTTAGAATTCCAAAAAATAATGTTATCTATCCATAATAGTCTACGGTACACACGCGACCACGCCTGCACATACACATCCTGTACGCAGCCACTCGCTACAGCGCCACGTATGCTGCGCACGTTACCCCACGCACACGCAACACACACACACACACACACACACACACACCCACACACACACACACACACACACAACACACACACACACGACAACGCGCGCGCATGAACGAGTTAGAGCAAATCCCACCCGATGTGTTATGCTTTGCTAGCGCGGAAATCTCCCAGCATCGTTATATTGCGCTAATGTAGCTACCATCCTGCAGCACGAGCATCGCATCGCGAGCACGTTAGGTGCCGTTTTATCTCTAGATCTGCATGCCGAAGATGACCCGTACGGCTCAGAGCACTTATAAATATGCAGGCAGCAGAGCCGCAACAAACGCGTGAGATATGATGCTAATGCGAATTGGCGCCCTAACCCCGTGCGCGGTCGGACCTGCCAGCGGCGCACGTCACGAAGTAATTTAGAAAGTTTTCTAATTTGAGTGGTTGCGCAACGGACGTAAATTAGCAATGCAAGAGTGCGGATAGCGTTACAAACAATAGTTCTGGAATGGGCTACTGAAAACGGGCCTATGCGTGTGGACCGAGCTGCACGCCTTAGATCGCCTGATCGTACCATCTCGGCATGGTGCAGCCGTTCTCGCTTGTAGTTAAATCAGTAGTGGTACGTGTCCTGTGAAGCCGAGCTGTCACAGCCCGTTTTCAATCGTGGAACCAGAGTGGTTTCGACAAAACTCTGTCAGGAGTTGCTTTCAAGCACCCCTCGCAGTTTTGAAATGCTCCACGGGCCGAGTGGAGGGATTGCAACGAAGCTTAGCGCGCTTGCACACATGAAGAAGTCGGGTTAACTCAGTGGTGAGACTCGCAAATTATTCTTGCACCGTCGAAACATGTTTTTCTAACCCCTTCGGACACCTCGACGCAGTGGTGATCGACCTTGATGGGCACCAGGCATCTGTGCATCTTGCGGCCACGGCAGGGGATTGGGGCACACGCTTGATTGCTACCTGCGACCACATTCGGCAACTCTTGCCGGGACGCCTCGGTCGCGGTGGTAGGTTGCGCGTAAGCCGAGCATCAGTAGTTCCTCGGCCTGACCCGCGCGGTACACGGTGACCCGTGGATACGACTGCCGCACTCTGCCACACGTCGCGGCGCAAGTAGAGTGTAAACCGGGTTGACATCTCGTAAGCAAAGCGCGGCATTAGGTATGCTCCACACTCCACCTATTTGCGATATTAGACGCGATGCTGCAGCCGAACGCCTTGTTCGTTACCCCGGTCCAGGCTTCGCCCTCGTCGACGGGCCAGCTGAAGCGACTGTTGTCGCGCATGTACAGAGCATGGAATAGCAGGAGAGCGTAGTCAGCCGGAAGTAGTAAGCCCGATAGCGTTGCAAAACCAGCAAAGCATTGCAGCCCATTCATCGAACGAGGTCGCGCGAATGTCTGGGTACGCCGAGCCGTTTGAATACGTTGTAACGAGTGTCGCCACCCCGGCGTTTTGCGCGAGAATCGACG
This sequence comes from Priapulus caudatus, assembly GCF_000485595.1. Taxonomy (NCBI): domain Eukaryota; kingdom Metazoa; phylum Priapulida; class Priapulimorpha; order Priapulimorphida; family Priapulidae; genus Priapulus; species Priapulus caudatus. The sequence continues at coordinate 430,176 of NW_014577201.1, read as the reverse complement.
AGACCTGGGCGTGGCCACTGGGCTGTTACACAGTACGGGCAGGTGATCGGGATGCAGATCCCGGTATAGTCACGAACGTCGAGATTGGCGAGGTGCCGCCACTCGGGTTGTAAGGCTCTACGTAGAGGAGCCGAGCCTCTTGGGTGGGATCGCGCCCGCTTAGAAGGCGAGACACCGACAGTATGTGGCCGGGAAGGCAGAGCACTAGCGCAGCAGCGCACCTGAGGTGAGTATGTCGGGTGCAGCATCCTGAAAGACCGATGAAGCGCGCAGCGAGAGGAGATCGGCGAATACGGACGAGCAGTGTTCGTGCGCGTCCATCGAAGTTCTGTCTGATCTGGCTTGCGGTACGTACCATCATTAGTGTGCGCGCCGCGCGCGCGCGCTTGCCGAGGCTTGGGGCGGTTTCACAAAGCTCCGTTTCGGCTTAATTTCCTCACGCTATCTTCTTTCGGTAACTCCTGAGATTTCCCCCCTAAATGGAGCGAGATGACGCGATTCACATAACCTCCGTTCGTAAGTAAGGTCAGCTCGCTTTTTTACCGGCACTTTTAGGCGGACAACTTCTAGCGGGGCTCCTGCCACGTCCCGCTAAATTATGGACCAAGCGATGTCATATGCCTGTATATAAAACCATTAAATAAACCAAAATTCCGCAACTAACTTACATGATAATACAGAGTCTTTTGTAATAAAAATAGTCTTGGCTAGTTTATCGTGCGTGTCTATTGGGAAAAAGAACTTCGTGATCGCCTTGGATTGTCGAGCCTTGTGTTCGTAACGATTAGAAGCGTTCTTGAGTCGCTGACACTATAAGCCATATACAAATAAACACTACGATTACTACTATATTATCCTTTAAGCGCTCCGCCACCAGCCGTCAGTAAAAAAAGCAAGTCCAGTTAACATTTATTTACAAGGTAACTCCAATTTGCGCCGCGAACACCTATCAAAGCCTATTACTGTTGCCATTAGCAAACTTGCGGATTTCTCGGCCTTGGCCAGTGTGCGCGCGCTAGCGGGCCGGGTGTTACATAACGCGTACACTCAGTGGCCAGCCCGACTGTTGCTCGCCAGACACGTCCTAGCGTGAAATAATGCGGCCGGTTGATCAGCGTAGACGCCACAACGCAAGGAATACGACACGACACTCGACAAGCAATTGGAACGGATACACGCGGCACCGCACGGACAGCCACAAGCAAACGTTCGCATCACACACACACACAAACACACACACACACGACACACACACACACACACACACACACAACACACACACACACACGACACACACACGCAACATGATGCCGTCGTTCAGCACACAAACGCACGCACGCACGCACGCACCGCGCACGCGCGCACGCACGCACGCAGCGTAACGCACGCACGCACACACATATACATAAATACGCTCACCGCCAGCCGCACCCTTTGCATACAACAAGACTCTTGATCGTATATTGAACGCCAGCTTTCCTGTTAAAAGCCATAGCACGCCATTGCTGAGACTTCCAGCGCACGAATCGATGTATAATCACCTGGTATGTTCACTTATCCTGTATCTCTATCCTGTATCACGGTACTTCCCCCTGACGGTCAGTACGATGGATATCATAACATCAGAGGTTAATAATGACAAATTTGTCATTATGAACAATGTCATCATTATGAATAATCATAACGATGATCATCAATATCATCATAATGAATCATTATAATAATGACAAATTTGTCATTATTAACCCCTGATAACATTGATCCACCTACAATCTCATTCTGGTAAGGCAAGTAGTAATTTTATTTTAGTGGCACAACCGCCTCATCGTACATGAGCCTCCGAAGCGTGACTGTTAAATTCTTCTTTTCTCCGTTCTTCTTCTGATCAGTGTTTTCGTGGAGGAAAACTGCTCGAACGCGTACAATATGCGGTTCAGCGGGGGTTCTTATTATTATAATAATATAGCGCGTGCACGCTGTGTTTTTTTTCACGTGATTTGTTCGTTCGGATATTCCATTGAACACCTCTCTTCATCCAATATCTCTTCCCTAGTAAATATATATATAGTATATGATGAGGGGGGGATGTGCGGCGGTCGTTCCCCCGATGTGCGAGCCTGCCGTGGTGCGTAGGCCGTGTGTTCGTCGCGCGTTACGCGTGCGGGCGCAAATGCTGTCCTGTATGCGCTTCTGTGTGTGTGTTGCGCGCGTCGTGTGTCTGAAGCGCAGTTGTTACATGGAATGCGCGATATAATTCAACCATCGTAAACGTCATAAACGTAGAAACGCTAGAATCGTACAATTCATTGTAGCCAGTTGTTGAAACCCACCGGACAAACCGCCCTGTCGGGGCACAGGTTTCGCTCGATGATCACGTATTCACTAAAAAAAATCGTAAACTAATGTCCGGAGTCAGGCAAAAGCCACTTGATTACCGTCATGTATTCTGCAGTTTCGATGCCCTTGGAGATGTCCGTCTTACGTAAGGAAATAAAGAGGCAAGCGCGCATCGACGTGGTGAATTACATGAATGTACGAACACGTACGGTTGTTGACTCCATCGTTGGCTGAATGATTGCGCTACATACATTTCTTCTTCTTCTTCTTCTTCCTTCTCTCCTTCTTCCTTCCTTCTTGCTTCTTCTTTGTCCGTAGTCTCTTGCAGAAATGCATCCACGCTGAGACGTCAGTAGCGACTAACCTCCCTGTTGATGATTCTATCCACCTTACTCGAAATTTCGGCGATCTTCCTCCGCTTACTCCCAACCTACTATCCATCTCGCCTCCACCCCCCCTTCATCTAATTCTCTGCCGTCCCTCGTCCTTCTTCTTCTACCGCTCTGCCATGCTCTACTTCGTTGCTCCTCATCTGCTTCTCCTTAACCACCATGCCTCATTCTTTGCATTACAACTTCCTTACGTTTCTTACTCCAGCTATTCGTCGTACCTCCAGGCCTCATTTGTTCTTCTTTCTCTCAATGAAACTCCCAGTATCCAACGCAAATCCTCGTCTCCGTTCTCTGCAACCTCATTTACTCCTTTCTTCGTATGGCCCAGGTTTCCGCTCCATACGTTAAGACGGGTCTCACGACTGTCCCATAGATTTTTACTTTAAGTTTTCTGGGCAACCTTGGGTCGCACACCACTCCTGAAACCTCTCTCCATGTTGTCCATGCTGCCCTTATTCTATCCGCGATTTCAACTTCGCATCCTCCTGCCTCCGCTATTGTCGCTCCCAAGTACTTGAATTTGTTCATCTGCCTCATCTCTACTCCGGCACTGTCGACTGTATCCGTTCACCTCCCTTCTTACTGCTTATCATCACCTCTGATTTACTTTCAGCCCTCCTCCCTGTAACCTTTCCTGCCACTGCAGCACTCTCTCCTGTAGCTCTTCTTCAGTTTCGGCCATTATTGCAAGATCATCCGCAAATAACAGCTCCCATCCACCAGTTTCTCTCAGCTCCGCGCTCAGCACATTAATCACCAGAATGAACAGAAAGGGGCTAAGTGCTGACCCTTGGTGCAGACCCACCTTCACATCGAATACTGTTGTGTCTCCAAACGCAGTTCTTACTGTAGTTATTGATCCTATGTACATTTCTTCTATGATTCTCACTATCCACACCATCACTCCCTTCTTTCTCAAACACCAATATACCACTTTCCTCATGCGCGCGCTACATGATGCGCTCAGGCATGTGCTCACTTAAATTAATCGAAAAGTCCGAAGCACCCGATATGGGCACTCGAGCCGTGTTACTATAGTTAAAAGCCTATGAGGTAATTATCTTAAAACGATGGCTGAATCGATGATAGCTTCACCATGCAGGATGCGAGACAACAGCTACAGGAAGGTGTGTGCGGCATGACGCTAGCCTCGTGTGAACAGCCAGAAGACGATTCATTGGCGGTCAGCCTAAAAATTAACTATCTAAATAGTTAATTGAGGTTTACTTAGAGAGTAAAATACGGTTCAAGATTTTTGTTGCCGATTGTACATTGATGCTTGCGTACTTCAAAATGTATGAACGTTAACCGAGTGGTTGCCTTTGTGTGTGACGTTAACATAAATATATATTTACGACATTTTAATGAGAACCTTTCTAAAGTAGAAGTTTCTACTAGTATTCACTATTTCAGAGCAACTCGTGTATCTTTATTATGTCGTTACATTTCGCTGCTTATGTGAGCAGGAGCAACACTATCTGGTGTCATAATTGTTACTTAATTGCTGCGTGGTATAATTACGGAAAGCCATTTCATTGTTCCCGTGTGATTTACTACGCACCCCACAGGTCCGCTTTTTACCACGATCACATTAATATTATCTAAAATAGATTAGTGCCTTTGAAATTTAATCATCCAGCTTTACGTATGAAGATTACGTCGTTACCTAGATATATTCCCGGAGCAGTGTGGTAACAACACCATTTTATTAGGTAAAGACATTTTAAACATGTGAATTGAAGCTTGAAAATCCTATATAGACAGACATTAGAGGTGACGCTAAAATTGCTCGAGAGAAATATAAGGGCTTTGCAGACTCAACGCGGGAAAAAGCCAGTATTACGACGAAAGAAATCGCGTGCCGACGTTGCGTGCTATCAACCTAACCGTTGAAGGAAGCGTGAATATTGAAACACTAAAGCCTAGCGCAGACTTGCGACTTTTTCATGCGACTCGGCTAGATTCTAGAATCGCAGCCGAGTCGCATGAGAAATCGCTAGGTCTGCGTGTACGTGCAACTGCGATTCTGGTAGCTTGCGACGAATCGCAAGAAATCAAACATTTTCAGTTGATTTTCAGTTTGATTTTCAGCAACTCGTCGCTCCGAAATCGCTTCGAAATCGCATGTGTGCGGGTAGACAGCGACTTGCAACGATGAGAAATTCTCGTCCGACCATCTCATCACGTGCTATTTCAATATGGCTACGCTCACATCAACAAGCTGAAGTGATGAGAAAGAAAGCATTTTGCTAGATATGTGGATGGAGAGGCCGGTTTTGTTTGATGTTACACTGCCGGAATACAGCGATCGCACTAAGAAACATGCAGCATATAAAGATGTCGCGATCCGACTGGAAATGACGGGTAAATACTGCGCCAGAAAGTCATTTTATTTGACGTAATTTTTCGCCAAATGGTAGCCAGCCGCTTGCATGTGCACACTCGCGGAGAGGCGTGCGACCGATCGCATGCGATTGCAGGTCGCAACGACGCGCGACCAAAAGTCGCAAGTCTGCGCTAGGCTTAACCTTTATCGCACTTTCGTGAGCGCACGATTATTTTGATTTCATTTGCGCTCAAATATTTGTGCTCGCGTGTCGAACGACGTGGATAGGAAAGAATTTTAACTGATGTGGGCTTGCCTTCATAGTCTCTTAGGTTTTAGGCTACAGAACCAGGCACAAAAATTCGATGGAATTATCTAAAAATGCCGTCTATAAGAGAAAATAAGAGAGGCAGGGTACGTGAGAGAAGAGGGCGAAAGAAAGAGGGCGAAAGAGAGAGAGAAAGAGAGTGTGACTGTCTTTCTGTCTGTTTGAGTATCGATTGCTATTAGTAGCACCCTAAATGCTCTATGTATACGCATATCACACTCGCCGTGTGTGTATGTGTGTCAGTGTGAAGGCGAAAGAGCGAGACTAGAAAGAGATAGAGGGAAAGTGTAGGGAAGGGAGAGAATGCAAGGATCTTTCAAATGCACACACATTTTTCGTTCACCTTGGGTAGAATTCCAAAAAAATAATGTTATCTATCCATAAATAGTACGCGTACACACTCGAACGCACGCCCATGCACATACACACCTGTACGCACGCACTCGTACACGCACGTACGCGCGCACGTACCCACGCACGCGCAACACACACACACACACACCCACACACACACACACACACACACGCGCGCATGTAACAGTAGAGCAAACCCACCCGATTGTTATGCTTGCTATGCGGAATCTCCAGCATCGTTATTAATTCGTAATTAGCTACGATCCTTGCATGCACAGCATCGCATCGCGAGCCGTTAGCGTGCGTATTTATCTCTAGATCTGCATGCGAGATGAGCCCCGTACGCTCAGAGCACTTATATATGCAGCAGCAGAGCCGCACAAACGCGTGTAGATATGTGTAATGCGAATTGGACGTGCGCGGTCGGACCGCCAGCGTGCGCACGCACGAATAATTTAGAAAGTTTTCTAATTTAGTTGTGTTGCGCAAACGAAATAGCAATGCAAGTAGTGCGGATAGCGTTACAAACAAAGTTCGCGAATGGGGGTACTGAAAACGGGCCTATCGTGTGACCGAGCTGCACGGCCTTAGCGATCGCCTGATCGACGATCTCGGCATGGTCTGCAGCCGTTCTCGCGTTGCTAGTAAATCGGTAGTGGTCGTGTCCTGTGAAGCCGATGTCACAGCCCGTTTTCAAATCGTGGACCAAGTGTTCGACGAAAACTCTGTCAGGATGTTGTTTCAAGCACCCCTCGAGTTTTGAAATGTCCACGGGAGTGGAGGGATGCAACGAAGCTAGCGCTGCCACATGAAGAAGTTCGGGTAACTCAGTGGTAGACTCGAAAATTATTCTTGGGCACCTGTCGAACATTGTCTAACCCCTTCGGACACCTCGACGCGTGGTGATCGACCTGATGGCACGCGAGGCATCTGTGCATCTTGCCGGCACGGCAGGGGGTGGGGCACACGCCTTGATTGTACCTGCGACACACTTCGGCACTTTGCGGGACTGCCCTCGTCGCGGTGGTAGGTTGCGGGAAGCGAGGCATAGCCTTCGGGCACACTGACGCCGCGTGACTACGACTGCCGCACTCTGCACACGTGGGCGCGAGTAGGTAAGGCCGGCGTTGACAGTGCTCGTAGTCAAGCGCGGCATTAGGTTGCTCCCACCTCCACGTATTCGGATAGCGCGATGCTTGCAGCCGGAACGCCTTGTCGTACCCGGTCCAGGCTTCCGCCCTGTACGACTGGGCCCGCTGAGCGATGTCGCGCATGTACATGAGCATGGGAATAGCGAGGTGAGGGAAGTAGTAAGCCCGATAGGTTGCAAACACAGCAAAGCATTCAGCCCATTCATCGAACGAGGCGAATGTCTGGGTGCGAGCCGTTGTTACGAGTGTCGCCACCCCGGGTTTTGCGGGATCGACGAGCACCTCTGTGCGTGCCACTGGGCTTGTACCAGGACGGAGGTGATCGGGATGCAGATCCGGTAGGTCCACGAACCGGTCGAGATTGGCGAGTGCCGCCAGGGTTGTAGGCTCTACGTAGGGGAGCCCGAGCTCTTGGGGTGGGATCGCGCCCGTAGAAGGCGGACACCCGACAGTATGTGGCGGGAATGGCAGAGCACTAGCAGCAGCAGCGACCTGAGGTGTGTAGTGGTCGTGTGCAGCATCCTGAAAGACCGATGCACACGCGGAGATCGGCGAATACGGACGAGCAGTGTCGTGCGCGTCATCGGAAGTTTGTGTCTGAGCTTGTGCGTACGTACCATCATTACGTGTCCGCCGCGCGGCGGCCGCTTGCCGAGGCTGGGGCGCGTTTCACAAAGCTCCGTTCGCTATATTCTCCGCTATCTCTTTCGCTAACTCCCGAGTTGTCCGCTAAATAGCGGAGGACGCGTTTCCCTAACCACGATGCCCATACCATCTCATTCTTTGCAATTACAAACTTCCTTACGTTTCTTACTCCAGCTATTCGTCGTACCTCCAGCCTCATTTGTTCTTCTTTCTCTCAATGAACTCCCCCAGTATCCAACGCAAATCCGTCTCTCCGTTCTCTGCAACCTCATTTACTCCTTCTTCGTATGGCCCAGGCTGCCCTCCATACGTTAGCGGGTCTCACGAACTGTCCCATAGATTTTTACTAAGTTTCTGGCAACCTTGGTCGCACACCACTCCTGAAACCTCTCTCCAAGTGTGTCCATGCTGCCTCTATTTCTATCCGCGATTTCAACTTCGCATCTCCCTGCCTGCCGCTATTGTTCGCTCCCAAGTACTTGAATTTGTTCATCTGCCTCATCTCTAACCTCGGCCACTGTCGACTGTATCGCGTTCACTCCCCTCCCTTCTACTGCTTATCATCACCTCTGATTTACTTTTCAGCCGCCTGCCTCCCTGTAACCTTCCCTGCACTGCAGCACTCTCTCCTGTAGCTCTTCTTCAGTTTCGGCCATTATGCAAGATCATCCGCCAAATAACAGCTCCCATCTCACCAGTTTCTCTCAACTCCGCGCTCCAGCACATATCATCAGCAGAATGAAACAGAGGGGATAAGTCTGACCCTTGTCAGCCTACCTTCACATCGAATACTGGTTGTGTCTCCAAACGCAGTTCTTACTGTAGTTATTGATCCTATGTACAGATTTCTTCTATGATTCTCACATCCCCACCATCACTCCATTCTTGTCTCAACACCAATAACCACTTCCTGCATGCGGCGCGCCTAGCATGATGCGCTCAGGGCATGTGCTCCACTTAAATAAATCGAAAGTCCCGAAGCAGCCCGATATGGGCACTCGAGGCCCGTGTTACTATAGTTAAAAGCACTAGAGCAACTATCTTAAAACGATGGCTGAATCGGATGATAGGCTTCACCATGCAGGAGCGAGACCAACAGCTACAGGACAGGTGTTGCGCATGAGACGCTAGCCGCTCCGTGTGAAGCAGGCCAGGAAGACGAAATTCATGCTGGCGCAGCCTAAAAATTAACGATCTAAAATAGTTCATTGAGGTTTCTTAAAGCAGTAAAATACGGTTCAGATTTTTGTGGCGCCGATGTACCATTGCTGCTTGCGTACTTCAAATGTATGAACGTTAACGATGTGGGTTGCCACTTTGTGTGTGACGTGTAACATAAATATATATTTACGCACATTTTAATGAGAAACCTTTCTAAGTAGAAGTTTCTAAGCTAGTAAATCATATTTTACGAGCAACTCGGGTATCTTTACTTATGTCGTTCATTTCGCCTGCCTTTATGTGAGGCAGAGAGACAATCACTATCGGTGTCATAAATTGTACTATATTGCTGTGCGCTGGTATCACATTACCGGGGAAAAGCCATTTCATGTTCCGCCGGTGATTTACTACGGGCACCCCAACAGGTCACGCTTTTACCAACTATCACATTAATATATTACTAAAATACGATTAGTGGCCTTTTAAATTTAATCAATCCAGCTTATCGTATGAAGATATTCACGTCGTTACCCTAGATATATTCCCGATGCAGTGTGGTAACAACAGCCATTTTATTAGGTAAAGACATTTTAAAACATGTGAAATTGAAGCTTGAAATCGCTATATAAACAGACATTAAGAGTGACGCTAAAATTGCTCAGCGAGAAATATAAGGGCTTCTGGCAGACTCCAACGCGGGAAAATAAGCGGCAGTATTACGACGAAAATGAAATCGCGTGCCCGACGTTGCGTGCTATCAACCTCTAACCGTTCGAAGGAAGGGGGGGGAATATTGCCTAGCGCAGATCTTGCGACTTTTTCCATGCGACTCCGCTAGATTCCTAGAATCGCAGCCTAGAGATCCGCATGAGAAATCGCAAGTCTGCGTCGTGTACGTGCAACTGCGATTTCTGGTATTGCTTGCGCCGGAAATCGCAAGAAATCAAACATTTTCAGGTTGATTTTCAGTTTTGATTTTCAGCAACGTCGTCGCTCCGAAATCGCTTCGAAATCGCATGTGTGCGGGTAGACAGCGACTTGGAACGATGAAGAAATTCTCGTCCGACACCATGCTCCATCACGTGCTATTTCAATATGGTCTACGCTGCACATCAACACGCTGAAGTGATGCAGAAAGAAAGGCATTTGCTAGATATGTGATGGAGAGGCCGGTTGTTGGTTTGATGTTACAGCTGCCGAATACTAGCGATCGCACTAAGAAACCATGCAGCATATAAAGATGTCTCGCGATCGCAGACTGAAATGCACGGTAAATACTGCGGCCAGAAAAGTCATTTATTTGACGTAAATTTTTCGCTCAATGCGTAACCAGCCGCTTGCGATGTGCACAGCTCGCGCGCGATAGGCGTGTGCGAGCGATCGCAATGCGATTGCAGGTCGCAACGACGCGCGATCAAATCCAAGTCTGCGCTATTGGCTTAACCTTTATTCGGCACCTTTCGTGAGCGCTAACGATTATTTTCGATTTATTTGCGCTCAATATTTGTGCTCGCGTGTCGAACGAACGTGGATAGGAAAGAATTTTTAACGTGATGTGGGCTTTGCCTTTACCAGTCTGCTTAGGTTTTATGGTTAGCAGAAACCGAGGCAGCAAATTCGATGGCAATTATCTAAAACATGCGGTCTATAAGAGAAAATAAGAGGAGGCCAGGGTCACGTGAGAGAAAGAGAGCGAAAAAAAGAGGGCGAAAGAGAGAGAGAACAGGATGAGTGTGACTGCTTTCTGGTCTGTTTGAGTATCGATGCTTATTAGTAGCACCCTAAATGTCTATGATAGCCGCCATATCACACTCGCCGTGTGTGTATGTGTGTCAGTGTGTGTATGTGTGTGTGTGTGTGTGTGTTGTGTGTGTGTGTGTGTGTGTGTTGTTATGTGTGGTGTGGGTGTGGTGTGTGTGTGTGTTGTGTGTGTGTGTGTGTGTGTGTGTGTGTGTGTGTTGTGGTAGGTGGCAGTAGCTAGGATGTTTTCATAGCGGGGGGGGGCAGCTATGGGGGGGGACCTACATTTTCGTTGGGGGGCGACAATATATAACTCTTCTTTGTATATACGTTCTAAACGCCCGCATTGTTTTAATTCAATTTTTTTTATCAAGCATGAATTTTCAGTTGGGGGGCACCTG
>NW_014577201.1:408846-419224 GCF_000485595.1 Priapulus caudatus | reverse complement strand
GGTTTCACGAAACCTCCGTTTCGCTAAGTCGCTCGCTACCCTGTTAACCCGGCACTTCATTAGCGGACAACTTTAGCGAGGAGCTCCTGCACGATCCCGCTAAATTTAGCCGGAGTGCTTTTGAGTTATAATAAACCCATGAAAATAACAATTCGGCACTAATCCTACCATGAAATAAGAGCTTTTGTAATAAAAATGTCTTGGCATGTTTATCGTGCCGTGTCTTATGTGCGGAAAAAGAAAACGCTCGCGCCTTTGCATTTGTCGAGCCGTTGTGTCGTTAACAATAAGCGCTCCTTACAGCCGCTGGACACTATAAGCCATTATACAGAATATAATACACTACGAATTACTATATATTATCTTTAAGTCGCTCGCCACCAGGTCAGTGAAAAAAAGCAAAGTCCGTTAACATTTATTTACAAGTAAACTCCACATTTGCCGCGCAGCAAACCACTACCAACCTATTATTGTTGCCATTAGCAACTTGGTTTCCGGGCTTGAGCCAGTGTGGCAGCCGCCCTAGCGCGGGCGTTACTAACGCGTACACTCAGTGGCCGCCCGACTTTGCTCGCCAACACCGTTAGTGAAATAAATGGGCCGTTATCCAGCGGTTAGAACGCCAAACGCAAGGAATACGACACGACACTCGACAAGGCAATGGAACGGATACACGCGCACGCAGACACACAGGCAAACCGTTCGCAGCACACAGCCGCACACACACACAACACGAAGCACACACACACACACACACACAACCACACCACACACAAGCACACACACACCACACACACGCACACATATGCGGCGCAGCACACACAGCGCACCACGCTGACGGCAACGCACGCGACCACGCGCGCACGCACGGCACGTCATCTGTACGCACGCCGACGCACAGCACATATACATAAATACGCTCACGCGCAGCCGCAGCCCTTTGCATACAACAAGACTCTTGATCGTATATTGAACGCCAGCTTTCCTTTAAAGCCATAGCACGCATTGTGAAACTTCCAGGCGACGAATACGAATGTATATATCACTTATGCTTCACTTATCCTTGTATCTCTTATCCTTGTATCACGTGTACTTCCCCCTGACGGTCAGTACGATGGATATCATAACATCAGAGGTTAATAATGACAAATTTGTCATTATGAACAATGTCATCATTATGATATCATAACGATGATCAATTCAAATATCACTCATAATGAATCATTATGATAATGACAAATTTGTCATTATTAACCCTTGATAACATGATACCACCTACAATCTTCATTCTGGTAGACAAGTAGTAATTTTATTTATATGTGGCACAACGCCTCATCGGTACATGAGCTCGAAGCGTGACTGTTAAATTCTTCTTTCTCCGGCGTTCTTGTCTCTGATCGTTTTTCGTGGAGGAAACTGCGCTCGAACGCGTACAGATTATGCGGTTCGAGCGGGGTGGTTCCTTATTAGTTGATAGATAACTGATAATGCGCTGCACGCCTGTGTTTTTTTTTTCACACTGATAGTTTGTTCCGTCGTCGAGATATTCCATTGAAACACACTCTCTCTTAACGTCCAATATCTCTTCTCCTGTAATATATATATAATATATATATGGGCGGGGGGTGTGCGCGCGTGTGTCCCCGATGTGCGAGCCTGCGTGTGCGTATGCCTTGTGCGTGCGCGTGCGTGCGGGCGCAAATGTGTCCTTGTATGCGCTTCTGTGTGGTGTGTGCGCGTGTGTGTCTGCAGCGCAGTTGTTACATGGAATGCGCGATATAATTCAACCATGTAAACGTATGAAACGTAGAAACGTAGAATCTAAATTCATGTAGCAGTTGTGAACCGCACCGGACAAACGCCCTGTCGTGGCAGGTTTCGCTCGATGATCACGTTTCACTAAAAAAACACGTAACTAAATTGTCCGAGTCGGCAAATGTCACTTGATTCCGTCTGTTTCTGCAAGTTTCGAATGCCCTTGGAGTGTCCGTCTTAGGTAAGGAAATAAAAGAGCAAGCGCGCATTCGACGTGGTGAAGTTACATGGATGTACGCACGTACGGTGTTTTGATCCATCGTTGGCTGAATGATGCGCTCATACATGTTCTTCTTCTTCTTCTTCTTCTTCTCCTTCTTCTTCTTCGTTCTTCTTCCTTTGTCGTAGTCTCTTGCAGCCATCGATGCCACGCTGAGACGTCAGCTAGGTACTACCCTCCCTGTGATAGATTCTTCTCCCACCTACTTCGATCGGCCGTATCTTCTCCGTTTACTCCAACCTACTCTCCGTCCTGTTTTAACTCGTCCACCGCCCATCCCTTCATCTAATATTCCCTGGCCGTCCTCGTCGGTCTTCTCTCTCTCAGTTATTAGTGGGGGGGTGGGACCTCGGGGAGGGGGGCGGACGAGAAAGTTATTGGGGGCGGTCGTGCCCTCCAGGCCCCGTACCGCTACGCCCGTCGTGTGTGTGTGTGTGTGTGTGTGTGTGTGTGTGTGTGTGTGTGTGTGTGTGTGTGTGTGCGCGCGCGCGTGCGCGTGCGCGTGCGCGTGCGCGTGCGTGTGTGTGTGTGTGTGTCTAGACAGACAACTTGCTGACGGGTGCGTTTCTCACGCAACCGGTACCTACGCAAGCAAACACGCACTGCCCGCTGCGTGAACCGAGTGTTCTCGCCTGCTACGTACTAAGTGGCGGCGGCGACGGTACGTACGCGATGGTGTATGGCAAGTGACTCCCGTAAACGCTATTAAACATGTTCCAGCTCGTTCTTTTTGTCAGGGTTTTGTCAGAGCGGCGTGCTAGACCGAAAGATAGGCTTAATTGGCGAATGACAGGAGGAGGGAGGAGGAGGGAGGGGAGTTAAAGCGCTCCATCGCCGATGCTCGCATGGAAAATACGCGGCTTTTAAACGAAAACGGACTCACAAGTTTTCTCGCTGGAAAGCGGAAAGTGTGCCGCTGCGCGCACACCGCGCGCCTCCAGGCCGATGCGCCGGCGCACAAAAAATCGGTTAAATCCGATCTCGCGACGAGCAAAATGTACTCGGCGACGCATGCGCATGTATCCGATAGAAATGCCACCTGATGCCGTCGACATGGACTCAACATAACCAGCGGCAGATATCACGTATAATTAAAAGCTAATAATACCTATATAAGGTATTATGAGCTCTTGGTATAATGTGTCTGCTCGAGATTAAAAATCTCGCTACCGAACGTAGCGTCTTGTTCATCGTCCTTGCGATGACGAGTGAGCTGCCGCTACATACGTCCTTTCCCACCAACTTCAAATGATTTGCATTTTTCGGCTGCGCTAAATCAGCCGAGTCATCATGCCGACTCCACGCGCGTGCTCACGTGCGTATTTACTCCGTAGATGATCGATCAGCACACTGGATATATCCACAGAGAAAACACCACCACCACTCGCGCTTCTCGATTTCTCAATTCGATTAGCCGGCATACCCCCAGAAGACAAACGTTACACGCGTAAACTGCGGGTGCGATACCTACATCGCGCACGGATTGCTGTTCGTTTCTTTCTCTGCAGACATGAACTAACATTATACGTAGGAATTTGGTTCGTTATCAGCAATATCGCACACATGACATTATTGGTTTCCCATCGTTTTGTTCAGGCACGCTGTATTCTTTAAAGTAACGAAAAAAATCGTCGAATTGCAATAAATAATATAGTCACGCTCGTGTACGACGTTATTTAATACTAAACGACTCGAAGGACAACAACACAAATTGCGTAAAATACATTATTTATAGAGATGCATGTTTGATGCAGTAACTTTAACACAATTCGTCGGTTAGTGGATAGAATTTTGAACTGTAATCAGTATACGTTATTTGGTTATTTCCCTCTAGTGGCTGTGGTTTGAGTCGCGTGAATTTGCTCGGAGAAATAACACGCACTATTTAAAGACGTTATTCAGTAGTGCTCTCAGATATTTTCCTCGTGTGCATTTATTGATAGATGGGTTGTTATATTTAACGGAAACTCTTTTGGGTTGTGTCAGAAATAATGTCATCAGCGCGTGCAACTTCTTCACGCGATCATAGAATTTTAACACGTTTAATTTCCGGACCGTGTTACTGTGGCACATACAATATGTGGCTGGCAGCAGTCACAACAGGGTCAATAGGTTTAGCACAAGTTAAGCGGCACCTCGTGTAAACGGGGTTACGGTCGCAGACATTGGACAGCACATTGGAGGGTGGGGTGGGGTGAGATGGAGTGGATGAGGTGGGTGGGGTGGAGTGTGATGTCGTTGGATGGCTGGTGCGAAGGCGGTACTGGATTGAGACTGGGTTGGATGAAGTGAGATAGGATGGAGTGGGTGGCTGGTGTGGGTAGGATGGAGTGGGTGATTGGTGTGGGTAGATGAGTTGGGTGGATGTGGGGTAGGATGGATGGAGGTGGAGATGGAGTGGGTGGATGGTGTGGATAGGATGGAGTGGTGGCTGTGTGGGTAGGATGGAGTGGGTTTGGATGGTGTGGTAGAATGGAGTGGGTGAGTGTGTAGATGGATGTGGTAGGATGGAGTGGGTATGGTGGGAGGATGGAGTCGGGTGCGGAGGTGTGAAGGCATGGAGTGGGTGGAGGGTTGGAAGGTAGGATGGAGTGGGTGGATGGTGTGGTAAGGATGGAGTGGGTGGCTGGTTGGGTAGGTATGGAGTGGGTGCTGTGTGGGTAGGCATGGAGTGGGTGGATGGTGTGGGTAGGTGCGAGTGGTGGATGGTGTGGGTAGAATGGCAGTGGGTGATGGTGTGGGCTAGGATGGAGTGGGTGATGGTGTGGGTAGAATGGAGTGGGTGGAATGGTGTGGGTAGGATGGAGTGGGTGGGACTCGTGTGGGTAGGATGGAGTGGGTGATGGTGTGGGTTAGGAGGAGTGGTGATGGTGTGGTAGAATGAGTGGGTGCAGGTGGGGGTCAAGGAGAGTGGGTAGATGGTTGTGGTAGGATGGAGTGGGTGTGATGGTGTGGGTAGAATGGAGTGTGGTGGATGGTTGTGGAATAGATGGGACGTGGGTGAGATGGTGTGGGTAGGATGGAGTGGGTGGATGGTGGTGGGTAGGATGGGTGGTAGGATGGTGTGGGTCAGGAGTGTGGTGGATGGTGTGGGGTAGGATGGAGTAGGTGGTATGGTGTGGGTAGGATGAGAGTGGGTAGGATGGAGTGGGTGGATGGTGTGGGTAGATGGAGTGGGTGGATGTGTGGCGGTAGGATGGAGTTGGCGTGGATGGGTTGGGTAGGAGATGGAGTGGGTGGATGGTGTGATAGGATGGAGTGGGTGGATGGTGTGGGTAAGATGGAGTGGTGGATGTGTGGAGGATGGAGTGGGTAGATGGGTGGTAGGATGGAGTGGTGGATGGTGTGGTAAGGATGGAAGGGTAGATGGTGTGGGAGGATGGAGTGGTGGATGTGTGGGTAGAAATGGAAGTGGTGGATGGTGGGGTAGGATGGAGTGGGTGATGGTGTGGAGAATGGTGTGGGGGTAGAAATGGAGTGCGGTGGATGGTGTGGTAGATGGAGTGGGTGGGAATGGTGTGGGTGAGGATGGAGTGGGTGGATGGTGCTGGGTGTGATGGAGTGGGTGGATGTGGTGTGGGTAGGATTGGAGTGGGTGGATGGTGTGGGTAGGATGGAGGGTGGATGTGTGTAGGATTGAAGTGGTGGGTGGTTGGAGGTTGATGGGTGTAGAATGGAGTGGGTGGATGTGGGTGTGGTGAGGTGTGGTGTAGGTGGAGTGGGTGGATGGTGTGGGTAGGATGAGTGTGGATTGGTGTGGGTAGATGGAGTGGGTGGATGGTGTGGGTCAGATGGTAGTGGGATGGTGGGTAGATGGAGTGGTGAGGTAGATGGAGTGGGTGGATGGTGTGGAGGATGGAGTGGGTGACGGTGTGGGTAGGATGGAGTGGGTGGATGTGTGGGTGATGGAGTGGGTGGATGGTGTGGGTAGGATGGAGTGGGGATGGTGGTGGGTAGGATAGGAGTGGGTGGATGGTGTGGGTAGGATGGAGTGGTGGACTGGATGTGTGGGTAGGAAAGAGTGGATGATGGTGTGGGTAGGATGGAGTGGTGATGGTGTGGTAGAATGGAAGTGGGTGGATGGTGTGGGTAGGCATGGAGTGGGTGGATGGTGTGGTAGGACTGAGTGGGTGGATGGTGTGGGTAGACATGGAGTGGGTGGATGGTGTGGGTAGGAGGAGTGGTGTGGGATGGTGTGGGTAGATGGAGTGGGTGGCTGGTGTGGGTAGAGAGAGTGGGTGAATGGTGTGGGAGAGGAGTGGGTGGATGGTGTGGGTAGGATAGAGTGGATGGATGTGTGGGGTAGGATGGATGTGGTGGATGGTGTGGTGGATGGAGTGGTGGAATGTATGGGTAGGATAGAGTGGATGGGATGGTGTGGGTAGGAGGAAGTGGGTGTGGGTGTGTAATGGTGTGGGTGAGGTTGGAGATGGAGTGGATGAACTGGTGTGGGTAGATGAGTGGGTGATGGTGTGGTAGATGGAGTGGTGATGGTGTGGGTAGGAATGGAGTGGGTGGATGGTGTGGTAGGATGGAGTGGGTGCTGGGGGGAGATGGTGTGATGGGTGGAGGATAGAGTGGATGGATGGTTGGGTAGGATGGAGTGGGTGGATGTGTGGGGTAGAATGGAGTTGGGTGATGGTGTGGGTAGGATGGAGTGGGTGATGGTGTGGTAGAAGTGGATGGGTGGATGGTGTGGTAGGATGGAGTGGGTGTGATGGTGTGGGTAGGATGAGTGGGTGGATGGTGTGGGTAGGATGGAGTGCGGTTGTGGTGTGGGTAGAATTGGAGTGGGTGACTTGGTGGGGTAGAATGGAGTGGGCTGGATGGTGTGGTAGAGATGGTGGATGGTGTGCGGTAGGATTGGATGGGATGGTGTGGGTAGGATGGATGTGGGTGGATGGTGTGGTAAAGATGGAGTGGTGGATGGTGTGGGTCAGCGATAGAGTGATGGATGTGTGGGTAGGATGGAGTGGGTGATGGTGTGGGTAGAAATGGAGTGGGTGGATGGTGTGGTAAGGATGGAGTTGGGGAATGGTGTGGGTAGGATGGAGTGGGTGGATTGCGGTAGTGAGTGGGTGAACGGGTGGAAGATGGAGTGGGTGGATGTGTGGTAGGATGGAGTGGGGTGGATGGTGTGGGTAGGATGGAGTGGGTGGCTGGTGGGGTAGGAATGGAGTGGGTGGATGGTGTGGGTCAGATGGATGGGTGATGGTGTGGATATGATGGGGTGACGATGGTGTTAGTGGATGGTGGCTGTTGTGGGTAGGATGGAGTGGGTGATGTGGGTCAGATGGAGTGGGTGGATGGTGTGGGTAGACATGGAGTGTTGGATGGTGTGGGTAGGATGGAGTGGTGGAATGGTGTGGGGTAGAATGGAGTGGGTGATGATGTGTGGTAGGATGGAGTTGGTGGATGGTGTGGGAGGATGGAGTCGGGTGGATGGTGTGGGTAGGATGGAGTGGGTGGATGGTGTGGTAGAATGGAGTGGGTGAGGGTGGCGGATAGGATGGAGTGGGTAGATGGTGTGGGTAGGATGGAGTGGTGATGTGTGGGTAGAATGGAGTGGGTGGATGGTGTGGATAGCGATGGAGTGGTATGATGTTGGGTAGGAGGAATGGTGGATGGTGGAGGGGTGGGTTAGGAATGGTAGTGGGTAGGAATGGGTGGGTAATGGGTGGGTAGGATGTGAGTGGAGTGGTGATGTGTGGTAGGATGGAGTGGGTAGGCGATGGAGTTGGGTGGATGGTGTGTGGTAGAATGGAGTGGTGGATGGTTGTGGTAGATGGAGTGGGTGGATTGGGTGGGTAGGAGGAGTGGGTGGATGGTGTGGATAGATGAGGTGGGTGATGGTGTGGTAGGATGGAGTGGGTGGATGTGTGGGTAGGATGGAGTGGGTAGATGGTGTGGTAGGATGGAGTGGGTGATGGTGTGGGTAGGATGGAGATGGAGATGGTGTGGGTGGAGGAGAGAGTGGGTGGTGGTGTGGGAGAGAGAGTGGGTGGTGGTGTGGGAGAGAGAGTGGGTGGTGGTGTGGGGTAGAATGGAGTGGGTGGATGCGTGTGGGTGAATGGGTCGGTGGCTGGTGTGGGTTAGGATGGAGTGGGTGGATGGTGTGGGTAGGATGGAGTTGGGTGGATGTTGGTAAGGATGGAGTGGGTGGATGGTGTGGTAGGATGGAGTGGGTGGATGGTGTGGGTAGGATGGAGTGGCGTGATGGTGTGGGTAGGAATGGAGTGGGTGATGGTGTGGGTAGGATGAGCTGGGTGGATGGTGTGGGTAGGATGGAGTGGGTGCTGGTGGTGGCGGTAGGATGGAGTGGGTGGAGTGGTGGGGTAGGGATGGAGTGGGTGATGGTGTGGGGTAGGATGAGTGGGTGGATGGGTGGGTAGGATGGAGTGGGTGCGATGGTGTGGGTAGGATGGATGGGTGATGGTGTGGGTAGGATGGAATGTGGGTGGATGGTTGTTGGGTAGGATTGGAGTGGGTGGATGGGTGTGGGTAGATGGAGTGGTGGTGGTGGGTGGGTAGGATGGAGTGGGTGGATGGTGTGGGTAGGATGGAGTGGGTGGATGGTGTGGGTAGGAATGGAGTGGGTGGAATGTGTGGAGGATAGAGTGGATATGGGTGTGGGTAGATGGAGTGGGTGGATGGTGTGGGTAGAATGGATGGGTGGATGGTGTGGGTAGGATGGGATGGTGGATGGTGTGGGTAGGATGGAGTGGGGGGATGGT
This sequence comes from Priapulus caudatus, assembly GCF_000485595.1. NCBI lineage: Eukaryota > Metazoa > Priapulida > Priapulimorpha > Priapulimorphida > Priapulidae > Priapulus > Priapulus caudatus. The sequence goes on along the minus strand of NW_014577201.1, from coordinate 410,455 downwards.
GGGGAGAATGCGACGTGGGTGGCATGGCATTGGGTAGGATGGAGTGGGTGTGATGGTGTGGGAGGATGGAGTGGGTGGCTGGTGTGGGTAGAGATGGAGTGGGTGGATGTGTGGGAGGATGAGTTGGTGGAGGTGTGGTGAGGATAGAGTGGATGGATGGTGTGGGGTAGGAATGCGAGTGGTGGATGGTGTGGGTAGGATGGAGTGGGTGGATGGTGGGTAGGATGAGTGGGTGGATGGTGGGTAGATGGAGTTGGGTGGATGGTGTGGGTAAGGATGGAGTGGGTTGATGGTGTGGGTAGGATAGAGTGGTGATGGTGTGGGGTAGGAATGGAGTGGGTGGATGGTGTGGGTAGAATGGAGTGGGTGGCTGGTGTGGGTAGGAGGGGGTGGATGGTGTGGGTAGAATGAGTGGGTGGATGTGTGGGTAGGATGGAATGGGTGGATGGTGGGTCAGGAATGGAGTGGGTGGCTGGTGTGGGTAGGATGGAGTGGGTGGATTGGGTGGCGTAGGAAAGAGTGGACTGGATGGTGTGGGTAGGTATGGAGTGGGTGGATGGTGTGGGTAGAAGGAGTGGGTGGAATGGTGTTGGGTTGATGGAGTGGGTGGATGGTGTGCGGTAGGAATGGAGTGGGTGGATGTGTGTGGGTAGGATGGAGTGGGTGGATGTGTGTGGGTAGGATGGAGTGGTGGATGGTGTGGGTAGGACTGGATGGGTGGCTTGGTGTGGGTAGAAGGAGTGGTGGATGGTGGGGTAAGAATGGATGGTGTATGGTGTGGGTGGAGGGAGTGGGGATGGTGTGGGTATGGATGAGGGGTGGATGGTGTGGGTAGGATAGCGCTGGATGATGGTGTGGAGGACTGAGTGGTGATGGTGTGGTTAGAGATGGAGTGGGTGGATGGTGGTGGGTAGGATGGAGTGGGTGGATGGTGTGGGTAGGAAGGAGTGGGTGGATGGTGTGGGTAGGATGGAGGTGGGTAGATGTCGTGGTAGATATGGAGTGGTGATGGTGTGGCGTAGAGAGTGGGTGGATGGTGTGGGTAGAATGGAGTGATGGTGGATAGGATGGGTGGGTAATGGGTGGGTAGGATGGTAGTGGGTAGGAGGTGAGTGGTTGATGGTGTGGGTAGAATGGAGTGGGTGGATGGATGGATGAGTGGTGGATGGGCGTGGGTAGGATGAGAGTGGGTGGAATGGTGGGGTAGGATGGAGTGGGTGGATTGTTGGGTAGGATGGAGTGGGTGGATGGTGGTGGGTAGCGATGGAGTGGGTGGATGGTGGTGGGTAGAATGGAGCTGGGGATGTGTGGAAGGAATGGAGTGGGTGGATGGTGTGCGGTAGGATGGAGTGGGTGGAGTGGTGTTGGGTAGAATGGAGTGGGTGGATGGTGTGGGTAGGATGGAGTGGGTGGTGTGTGGGTAGGAGAGTGGCTGATGGGTGGTCGATGGTGGGTAGGATGATGGTCTGGTGTGGGTAGAGATGGAGTGGGTGGATGTGGGAGGTAAATGGAGTGGGTGCGATGGTGTGCGGTAGGAATAGAGTGGATGGGTAAGCTGAGAAGAGTTTTTGGTGGAATTGCGGTTTGGCTGGATGGGTGGGTGGGTCGT
>NW_014577201.1:401346-403846 GCF_000485595.1 Priapulus caudatus | reverse complement strand
ATACTTCACGAGATGTGTTTAGTCTCCTCTCCTAAAGCCGACCGAACTCAGACGTCTGCTAATGTTCGTTGGCTTTTATATCCTGCCTGCAATCCAATCACGCGCTCTTATACATCTCTTGTTATGTGTGTTTTCTCGCATCGGCCATCGGCTGCGGCTACAAACGAAATTATATTTGCCTTCAGTTTATATTAACGAGATAGTGTTTTCGCTCTCGGTTCCGCTTGGTTTCGTGTCACCTTGCGTACGATTGCTGCCCGCGCTCTGACTGACGCCTCCGCTGCCTAAACGCGGTACGATGCGAAATGATACGACAAGATCAGGAGTACATATGAATGAAAGAGGAGTATGACGTCAGAGCTTACTATACTCTCTATAATTATATTCTAAATTTTACTTCAGGTATCATAAGTGCTCATGTCATGCGGATATTTCTATTTTCTAGTGAACCGCTGGTAGTTAATGCAACAACCGAATAGAAATATCTAGATGCAGGCGGATCTATATCAAAATATTTCTATCAGTTTGCTGCGGCGTCGACGACTACTCGTTTTTCAGCGCGCGTAAACCTATTCGATATTGGATTGAAAAACATATTGATCATCGCATTCGCTCACAACGGATGCAGTCACCTTCAGCGTACTCGTGAGTTCGATTTCCTCCTGTTTCCGTTATGTTGCCCGTATGTCCGTTGCTCGTAGGATGTGGCGTCAAAAGAATCACACGTGTGACCGTGAACATTTGGCTGGGACTCGTGTCACATTCGGAAGGCGATTCGAAGGTGAAGGCCACTAGCTTTTACATATACCAATCAAATTTTAGGTGCCGTGCAAGACTGTGTGCTGGTAGTGCGATCGCACGACTTTTACAACAGAACAATGCGCGTAATTATTAATAACAATTAGTAGCACAGGCTGTGCCAAATCATGGTTTGACATAGCGGCCGATACAAACATATCAACCAGAAAAAAATATGTAAGAATTAGACTAGCTGAAATGTGCTTGCTGCAAGCAGAATAAATGAAATCACACGGACTATACCCCGCTAAATAAAGCAATCTAAACGTGTGTCGAACTATCTCACGAGCAAGCAATGAGTATTGTATAATGTTCACACTGGTCACAAACAGTATCACATGAATATTAGAATGCAGGGATGTGCAAGGCTGTTCAAGGATACAAGGCCCTGAGTGATATGGAGCTAGTATGTGTGATAGCTACTGAAGGGAGAGTCATCGTACAGGTAGTGATTATTCAAGTGACAAAAATCGGTTATCATGTGGATCCAAATATTTGCTTGACTGCTCTTCCCTCTTGCTAACTGTGGCATTCGTGTAGTCTTTCAGGCTGAAGTGAATCTAAAGATAGATACAATCGCTAGACTAGGGTGCCTTTATCACTGTTCCTTGAACTGATGAAATAGATTAACCAAATAACTGTTGTTAAAAATCTAAAATCTGGACATATCTTCTTTTTTTCAAAATCGGGTGTTAATGCTGTAAATGTTAATGTAAGGTAAACAAATCAGACTGAGTTCATCGAGTGATTACACATAACGGAACAGAACGCGAGCTTGTGAAAAAAATGTCGATATGCCATCTTACAGAACATTTTCAAAAGACTGTGTGGACAACGTGGACGAACATTGACATCATCTTTATCGTCATAAGTCTAGACATATGAAGAGGAGCGGGTGACGCGAATACTAACTGCCGTTTACTGAGTGTTGAACAAACAGACACGAGTCGCACTATAGCGACGTTAAGGGCTCCCGACACACAGAAAACCATGCGGCCACTTAATCTCTTGTCATGTCCTGTTCCACTCGTGAGCACTAATTCATTCGTTGCCCGTTGGTCCTTTACGCCTGTGAATAAAAATGGAAAAGCGTAGGAAAGAATGCGGACGCGTTCGATCGATCACAAAAGAGTGATGGAATCAGTTAGGATCAAATTGAGACAAACCGCAGTCGGCAAACAAGCTATATATAGAGGAAGCACGAGATTCGGAAAAAATGCTTTTATCGATTACATGCGCGATAACGGCGACAAACGCTCTTATGGCTCCGCTAAAGAAAATTGTTACCGTCGACCAAACAGCATCAAAACGAAATGGAAAATATCGTTCTCGTGCTTATAAGGCCGACAATATTTCATAAAGAATTTATAGCGGATTTTGAGAAACGGAAACAGTTCGATATCTATTATTAACCGACGCCGAGCGACATAAACTCGGGAAATTCATGCGCGCAGCTGGGCAAGTGAACATCGCGAACGTGTCTTTCGGCGTTTCGCTAAATTGCACAACACGCGGTGGTAAAATCTGTATCAATTATTAACGACACGTATCAAACACGTCGATACAAAATTTAACAATGCACTCGGTCACGCTTATTCAGCGCTAACCCTGTACTCGTTCATCATTTCCTGTGTGTGTGTGCGTGTGTGCATGTGTATGTGTGTGTGTGTGTGTGTGTGTGTGTGTGTGTGTGTGTGTGTGT
>NW_014577201.1:389578-401336 GCF_000485595.1 Priapulus caudatus | reverse complement strand
TGTGTGTGTGTGTGTGTGTGTGTGTGTGTGTGTGTGTGTGTGTGTGTGTGTGTGTGTGTGTGTGTGTGTGTGTGTGTGTGTGTGTATGTGTGGGGGGGGGGTCACGTGTTCCCGTCTCTTCTTCACTAGCGCAAGAAACGGGCGCGGGGTCGACGATAAACTGTCGGCATTATAAAGCAGATGTTCATGCATGACGACACTGTAATAACACAAACTACGTCATAGATTTGGCAGGCACATTGCGCAACCATTGGCCTCGTTGATCCATCGGCGTGCACATTGAGATGACGCGATGATAAAAATATTCGAAAAGACCGAAATGTCTGCTGTAAACGAAGACAGAAACATATGCGAACGTTTTTGTTGTGTTACATTAAAACTCTGTTACCAACGCGGTGAGCCACGTTATGCGGCACTAGGTAAATCACGAGATGGCGCAAGAATAATGTTATTAATTCTCTGCCCATTAGCCGGTCCAAACTACAGCCCAAGTAGTTTTCTGCGAATTATACTGTGGTGATATACCGCTGCTTCTCACATTGCAGCCCCAGCTAAATATGGTCCAACTGGTTAGTACCGGATCACTACTGTAAATGTGTTCGTGTCGATGCGAGGTCCATCCGTTACTGTTGCTACCCATGTAGCGGCTTTGTTTACTGCATGATTCATCAGCAATCAACGACTGCCAACGTATAGATGTGTGTGATGACTGCCAGAGTGTTTTATGAACGCGGTGGTTCTTCTATTGTTTCCATTCTCATATTAGTGGGGCAGATAACATTGTATGACAATCTGAATGATTTTTTCACCTAATCTGCCCTACTATATTGTTCTATTTTCCTATTGCTGAAAACGTGCCTGCTATTCTACGAAGGTCATTCGAGCAACGAGGGATTCACTGCTCGTAATTGTGAAAGCCAGGTTTTTTTGCAATTTGAGAAAAAACTCATAGTCCTTGCCGCTAACAAGCGAAGCACGGCACCTATCGTCAAATATCAAACGATCATTAGTTGAAAATTCTGAGTTCTTAATACTGATGCCTAATCGCACAATAAACATAATTACAATATATATATATGTATTACATTATATGAAATATTCCTGTAATGACGAAATTGTTCCAAAACAGTTCTAAATACTGATGCCTAATCGCACAATGAACATAATCACTATATATATATATATATATATATATATATATATATTACATTATATGAGATATTCCTGTAAAAACGAAATTGTTTGTTTGCGTTTGATTTTAGTTCTTTTGCTAATATCTGCATGATCATTCATGCAGAGTCGATCCATGTAACTTAACAGCCACGAAATACTGGCCAATTCTACTGACTTAATTAACACAATTTAGTCTGAATTGTAAACAATTAATGCTATTCGAGCCCCCGTAGCCGTCAAAAGACCAGATTCAAAACTTGCCGCGTGTATGTAAAGGATACTCGTAACCACCGCAGAATAACGTGCGCGTATCAGGAAACGATAAAATTTATTTCTGTAAATGAAAATTTACATTGCACATGTCACCCTAACGTGATCGCGGTTATCGGAAATAGTTGGTCGTCGATCGAAAGGCTTCTTTCTGGCGACTGTTGATGTAATAGCCGAAAGGTTATTCAAGGTGACTTGAGTGTAGTATTGCAACACTATCTAATATATATTTGAGTTCGTATGTATGTATGTATGTATGTATGTGTATGTATCTTCCCTATAGGCGGCCAAACCGCCCAAGCGATCTGGATGCAATTTTCACACGGCCATCTGTTATACCCGGGGAGTGTTCCTAGATGGAAAAAATCTGTCAAACCGTCAAACTCACCGAAAAATCCGTGAAAAACCCGTCAATTCGTCAATCTTCACACAATGTTAGCACTCACTGTACAGTGCTGCCACACACACATTTCTTGCCCTCACCTCATGATCTCATCAGCTGCTGGTATTGTGAAACCGAAACCGAAATCAATACTAAAACAGAGCATAACCAGGACCAGTTCAGAGGTACTACTCACTCTGAGTTCAGAGTCAGTTCAGATGCTACGATCTCAGAATGCATTGTACCATTCCAAAGCTATGCTTTTTCTGATTCAATACAAAAATTTCTTAATTTCAATGTGCATGGTTGCGCGCCAAGCATTCACTAGACAATATCCAGTGGACACAGACCCCACTCGCTGGCCTGTCTCTATCTATACTATATATATAATTTCTTTTATTCGTGGTACGATCTCACAATGGATAGCTGTACGTGGGAAGCTCAAGAGTTGGATACGCCAGGAATCTCTACATATTTGCACCAGAGAATAACACGAAAAACATTGTTTATCAAGAGGCTTTGAAATGAAAAGTCCAACCCATTCGTACATGCTGTTATATAATAATCACTTTTTGTCATTTACACCATATTACTATTATGTCCCAGGGGTTCTAAGTTGGGTTGTGCTGTCATATAAATGTCATACGTAACAGTTTTTTTCCATGCTTATTATCTTATTAGACTGATTTCTAAATATTGATATTGTGTGCAATGTTATTGTCGATTTTTACCCAATGTTCCTATTGCGTCCCATTATTAGTAGTATGAATTAGTAGCACGATTTTACCCAGCGCAGCGGGTACCCGCCAGCTTTAGTTCTCAATATTATTATTTGATGTTCGTATGTATGTACTGTATGTATGTATGTATTATTTATTTATGTATGTAGTGTTATGTACTCGATGTATGTATGTATGTATGTACGTATGTATGGTATGTCATGTATGTATGTATGTATGTCACTGTATGTATGTATGTATTGTACTGTTACTCGCCCTATTGTATGTATGTATGTCTTATGTATGCTAATGTATGTATATGTATGTTATTGTATGATGTATGGTATTGTATGGTACTGTATGTATGTATGCCTCATGTATGTATGTACTGTCTGTTATTTTCCCTATAGGCTGCCAAACCGCCCAAGCGATCTGGATTGCAATTTTCGCGCAGGGCATCTCTGTTATACCCGGGGAGTGTTCCTAGATGGAAAAAACCTGTCAAACTCACCGAGAAAATCCGTGAATATTCGCCGCTCAATTCCTGAATCTTCACACAATGTCAGCACTCACTGTACAGTGCTGCCACACAGAGAAAAATCGATTCCCTCACCTCATCCGGCTGCTGGTATTGTGAAACCGAAACTAATACTAAAACACACCACAACCAGCACCAGTTTCACCAGTTCAGAGGTACTACTCACTCATCTCAGAGGTTCAGTTCAGATGCTACGATCTCACAATGCATTGTACCATTCGAAAGCTATGCAGTTTCTGATTCAGTAGGAAAATTTCTTCATTTCAATGTGCATGGTTGCGTGTCTCTATCTATACTATGAGCAGCTAATATGTCATTATTAGCTCCTGATACTATATTCCTTTTATTCATGGTACGATCTGACAATGGACAGCTGTACGTGGGCAGCTCAAGAGCTGGAGACGCCAGCAATCTCTACATATTTGCACCAGAGAATAAGACGGAAAACATTCTTTATCAAGAGGCTTTCAAATGAAAAGTCCAACCCATTCCTACATGCTCTTATAATAACTTTTTGTCATTTACACCATATTACTATTATGTCCCAGGGGTTCTAAGTTCGGTTGTGCTGTCATATAAATGTCATACGTAACAGTTTTTTACGTTTTTCCCATGCTTATTATCTTATTACACTCATTTCTAAATATTAATATTGTCTGCAATGTTATTGTCGATTTTTACCCAATGTTCCTATTCTGTCCCATTATTAGCACTATATGCGGGTACCCGCAGCTAGTATACGTATAAGTCACTACTTGAAATATTGTTTGTTTAATATCGCGGAGCGAGAGACAACAACAACACGGCAAGCGTAGTTTGTATGAAGACGTTGTATTTTGACGATCAATACAATATGCACAATAAGTTGTCTATACACAGCTAGCCGTCACGTATCAGCACTCCCCCTTCTGTACTTCTATTGACTCTTGAATGTATGAACTCTGAACAACTTGAAGATTGAATTGCCCTCGCCACATTGTAATGAGCATCCCGTATTTCGCTTCGTGGTTCACCTCTGAGCTTTTAAGACCCCCCCATCCCTCCACTTGACTCGTACGCGTGTTTCGTGGCTGTATTTCACCCAAACGACTTCCGGCGACTCATCCGCAGATGGTTGCAATAATAAAGTGGTAGCCGTGTTTCACGCATCGAATAATTGCCGACACTCCAACACAGCTGTGGTCATCACACGCGCTCTCTGCCGCCCATCAGAGTCGTAACGTTCGGCCACAGAAGATTTACCGCTTTTTTCTCTTCACGCAGGCGTACATCTTCCGCAGTCTGCAGGCGCCGTTCGACAACGACTTCTACCAGTGTACTACGATGGGCGTCTACACAGAGGAATGGCAGGAGAGGCTGTACACAATCGCCAGTCTCGTCACACTCTTTCTGCTGCCGCTGCTGATCATAGCCGTCTCTTACTTGATGATATTCTACACAATCGCCGTAAAGGCAAACAACAACTTGACAGCGAAAGGCGAAGGTGAGCGAGTTGTGTGCCTCGAGCGCACGCGCATTGCGCGTACATGCAATTCCACTTGTATGTTGATGTAAACGCGCTGAATATATCGATGAGAATCAATGGAATGAAATAAAACATAAATTACAATTAAGTGAGCGAATCAGCGGATAGCCATTTGTTAATAACAGATAAGGCCAATGACAGCTCCGAAAAGCAGCTCAGCAGATGGAGAGAAACCGAAATCTAGCAAGCAAATAAACAAATATCTGAGCCACGGCTGGAAAGAAGAGATGGAATTAGAGAGAGAGAGAATGCGAGCAGGATATAGAAATAGAGATAGATAGTTAGATAAAGAGTGAGAGAGGGAGAGAAAGGAACATGACCGAAATAGGTATATATAAATAGTCATGTAGGCGCGCGAATGTTGCGGCTTTTCGCTAAACCCTTTCGCTGGTTTACTACGTTTGGAAAATTCTTATATAAAACTCTTTCCGTATTCTTATCCGTTTTCTCTGGGCGCTCAGCCCGACTCGCCAGCGCATGCGCGTATCGTAATCCCGGCCTTCCCCGCAGATGCAACAGGACAGACAGATGCAAAAATTCTTATTCGCAAAATAATTATACGGTCAGATAAAACTCGCTCAAGATCTGATATTTGACGGTTTACGCATCATTCACTGAATCCCCGTGGCCAACTTAAGGTAGAACCCATAGAAATAATATACTAGCTAGACTAGTGTCTCTATATATTTCTATGGTATAAACACTATAGTGGCAAGATGTACTATTATGCTATTTCACTGCTACCGTCACCAGGACGCTGATCATTAACTCACGGCATACAAATATCACATGTAATCATACACGGGGGCATTTTTCGTCTTCATTATGCCTTGTCTTTCTGCACGCCTGCTGGGTGATTGTTCATGACGTTTTTGTGATGGCGCTTGTCAATACAGTAATTATGTACAAGTAACACGATGTGCTGGCAAAATGGCTCAATATGATACACATATGACGTATGACGGCTCGATATGACGTACATTTTCGCTTAGCTACGCGAGCTCTGCTCACTAAAGTAGCATGCATGGTCATAGTCATAGCTACCGGGATGACACCGAAGTTTCTTCTCATAATTTAGCATTTTATTAACTAACATGCAGAAGTATTTTCCGCCATGTTTACGACCTTGAAAACCTAAACATGATATGGGATTCCTTAACGCGAACCAAACTTTTCAATACGTTATTATGTCACTAGAAATGCACTCGAGCGAATATTTTTCAATATATTGTGATAATAATTACTAGAAGATGGTAAGTGGTGCGTAATGTACGCGGCGGAAGCCCCCTTGATATTAATAAAATACGTGTGAAACTCCATCCTTATCAACTAAATAATTTCAGGAACACTTTTTGCTATATATCACGATTTCTTTGATGACAAATTAATTAAAGGGTGAATTAACTGGCCGTATACAGGGCATAATTATTCTGTTATCAAAACTATTCGCAAATTCCGCGTGAGCAAATTTTAGCCACCGGAGAATCGACCGCGTGGAGGACAAATGCTTATACGGGCAGATGCTTTAGCGAGAGATTTTGTAATTACGTGGAAAACTGCGACTCGAGTTACGAGACTCAATAAACGCATTAGTGTGAGGCTCGGCGACAAGGAAAATGCGTTATTTTTAACTTTTACGCGCCACGAAAATAAACCCATGTTTTGTTTCGCGACTTCCGTAACACAATCAAACATGCCCACAAGCAAACTGTTAAGTCACAACAAAAGAAGTCAGACGTAATTGCTGGGTACTTGCAACCTAATGGAATTAGAAACTAAATAAAGATTACTGTATTAGATTGTTAGAACCGTAATGCACAGATGTGGGCTGAAGCCGTGGGGTAAGTATCTCCCGCTTGCTTTTTTATCCCTCCTACCGCGCACACACAACGAGGCACGTATGCGCGCACGCACGACACATCTACCAATTATTGCGTGTAGGCATGGAAAGCGAGCGAGCGCACAGGCAAGAAGGAATTAATAGCGATACAGGGAGACGAGCGTACGATTGTGAGAGACGTATGGTGGGAGACAAAAAGCGAAAGCGATAGGGGATCATTAAGAAGACAGGTATAGATAATATAGACATATAGACACATACATGTATTGACAAAAAGTATATATACATGTGTCACTTCGAGAAAGCTAGAGCGTGAGCTTTTCAGTACGGGTAAAGAATGCGAGAAAGTATTGATATAACAGAAAAAATCCCAAAAGGCAAAAACCAGTATAGCAAATAGGTATTGTATAAACATTCCGTCTACGTCCGGTTAAACGGTTCCCCTACATCCGTTAAATCAGGAATATAATTGTCAGTGTGCTCTTGGTTAAATACACAAAAATCTGCGTGAACTAATATCTACATAGAGCCAATTAAGGCAAATGCAAAAGAATCTTCTTGATCGGCTTATACCTGTCCTCAATGAGAAAAACTGACTGCACGAAAAAACTCACAATTGATCAACGCATCAAGGCGCCGGCAGCATGCAGCACAGGAGTTCATATACAGGTCAGGACGAACATGAGAACTACGACAGCACAATATTCCTAAAATTCAATCTGATGAGATATAAGCTATATTGGAATATATGGGGGGGGGCGCTTAGTGGGAGCTAGTAATCTGACAAGCTCTTTGGAACTACGTCGCGTAAATAATACTCGCCTAACCTAACCTATGAGCGACAATTCTAGATAAAACAGACGTGGCGCATAAACGTGCGTCACTCACGCACAACAGGTCCGCGGGCATCACCTAAATTACGCCGGATTGGCGCTCCTAAAATGCACTCCTGAAACATCCAGCTTTTAGACGATTTGACATGTCACGCGTTATTTAATCATGCACGAATAACAATATACTTTTGTATTGAAGTTTCCTGCTGCGTGCACGGAAGCATAATGTTAATGCTTTATACTTATAATAATTAATAACCATTTAATCATTATTTACTCATGATCATTTATCACAATCAATTATCATTTAATTATTATTAATCATTATTAATTATTAATGCTTTGTTAATCTCTAATTCTTAAATCTTTAATATTATTAATTAATTAATTTTTTATCATTCTCTAATATTATCCTTGATTCACTTTCTAATCCCCTTTTATTATTTCGTAATCTTTAATTTGTTTAATGCTTAACGTCTAATGCTTAGTGTTGGTCATCATCAACGATTATAAAAATACGCGGTAAGGCTTGTGTTTCCTTATGGGAATTTAGTTAATTAAATTATTTTTGGTACGGATTGCTTTAATACTTTCGTGTATCGCATGTCACCTGTGTCACTGAACGCTACACAATAAATTCAGGTGATTAGCGGCATACGAATTTAATAAAGTAACCTGTTCGAAAGAATCGCGTTAATTTAGCGTACGTGGGTAATTTTACGTGCTGCGTCGCCAATTATTTTAAATAAACGAAATATGCGTAGAATATGTTGAACTTGATTTTGTATCCGTATTCTACCGTAAAATAGCGAGTCGCACAAACACTATTTTTTGAAGTGCAAATTGTTTCGTAAGCATATAGACACATCGCATGAGTAAAAATCAACGGAATTAGATTGCGGCTGCGAGATAACTTTTCCCCGTACCTTAACGGTCCGGCGCACGATAGCTATGCCGCGAAACGCCACCTGTAGGCTGCATCGCCACTTATTTCCTCGTATCTTTCTAGTTTGTCGATATACAAAGGTCTTTTTCGATCTAAGATGGCGAGCGCCTCGAGATCCGGCGATCCATCAAGGCAGTAACCAGATGAGACGGGATACTAGAGAAGCGTTGCCGAAAGGAGGTGTTGACCCGAAGTGCTGAGCGCAGATCTTGCGCGCCAGTTCCGCGGCAAGGCGCACGCGACCGCGGGAACGTCCTACGACAGTATGCAGCGCTGGCAGCTATGGACCGTGCGCCGAATGCTTAGGCCGGCGCACGCATCCATAGCTGCCAGCGGAACCGTCCACAATTTTAGTGGGGGACACAGAGGGCGACATTTGACGTGAACAGGTTCATTGTTATAAAAACATAATGTCTCTGTTCGTAACGAGCTGGCTCCGCGGAAATCTCACAGAAAGACTGACGAAATTTTCGCGTTCGCGACCATTGCCAGTAATGGAAATTGGCTGCAAGGACCAAGGCTATATAGACTGGACTCGCTCCACACTCGATTATCCCATCGAGTGACTAAGCTAAGCCGAGAGGTGGAAGCGAGTGCCTGTCTTGGGCTATAGGCGGCGCGCAGGCGCGCACTGCTTTCCAACTCCCGTACGAGCCTCGCCATTGGAACGTTTGCAAAAACGTTGCAGTGTTGCGGCTGACAGCCATTTCCATTACTGGGCAAGGTTCGCGAACGCAAGAATTTCGTCAGTCTTTGTGTGATTTCGCATGACACGAGCTCGGTTACGAACAGAGACATTATGTTTTTATAACAGTGAACACTGTTGTTCAAGAGGAAACAAAGATGGAAGCTGTTGAATGTGTATTCGTGCTGTGAAAGTTCAAATGAAGTGAGCGTCGAGCGAATTTTGGCAGCACGCTTTCCTACCTGCTATATATATTAGATGTAAGCGTGGCAACAGTACGCGCCGCGAGAGCAATGGCAGCCGGCAGCGTACGTTGGACGTAGGATTTCACGGAATTTACAGGAAACTCGGCAATAATAGGTCAAAGAGAGTAGGCCTATGTAAGAAACATGAAGAAGTTGGTAGTAAATAGATTTCGTATTTAGTTAGCATTATATTTATTATATTTAGTAGGAGTACTAGTAACACTAATAGGAGTCGTCATTATTAATATTAGTAACTTACTAGTACCGGTAACACAGTTTGTCATTATTACTATTACTATTAGCTCCTGTAGTAACTAGTACTAGTACTAGTACTAGTCCTGGTACTTAGTAAGTACTAGTAGTACTTACTAGTAATTATGTAACATGTACTTGTAGTAATAGAAGTATTCGTAGTTGTGGATACAATTCGATGCTCGCATTGGGGATCGTGTTAGATATCAATATATAATAGGTGCCTGTAGAATCACGAAGCTGTACGAGTCGGAGCACTCCGGAATTTCACGTGAATTCTTACGGAACACTTACAGTTCAAGCTTCCCACTGTGACTGTTCACAGTTTAGGCACTTCTGCCACCATGTTGAAATCTTTAGTTTGATGAGGAGTGTAACTATGCAGAGATACAATAGCAGATAAGAGTGACAATGAAACTAACTGTAAACTGGATTTATTCGAATAGCGAAGACATGTTGTATTGTTCCTATATATCGGATCTCTTTAACTCAGCCCAGTCACACGCTACGCATGACGCTATAGATTGTTACAATGTGAACAAAAAACTCCGTTATTACAGCAAAGAAAGCGGCGCCTAGTAGCGAACAAAGAATTGGGAGCATTTCTAGCCAGTCTCACACTAACTGGGTAGTGCGATCCTCGTGCAATGGCAGAACTGCTCAATTCAGCAAAAGCCGGCTTCAAGCTACTCCTAGGAAGGACCTTGAGTAATGGGGTTGGGAAGAGGGCAGCGAAGTTGCAAAAGTGCGCCGCTAGGGCGGCGTTTGAGCGCTTCGCGCGGATATCCGGCTGCAGATCGTCGAGCACTACTTTGCTTGCACCGAGATGCGATTTATTGGGCGGGGCAGGGACGAGTAGTAGCTGTTTCTGAAATTCTGCATGGCTCTCACTCAAAAGCTACACGTGATAACATGAAGTTATTTTGCAGGTATTAAGAACATAATCGTTACTTGAAGAAACAACCAACATGAAAACTCTAATTCTCGAGATGTGACTGAATTACACCCCAAAAAAGTAATGACTCAAAAACTTGCCCCGATTACGGACAATAATATGTTGTTATACGCTAGCATTGTTACACTGACTTATAAAATAAAGGTAGATTCTGATTTTATATATATGCGTGAGCCATCAAATTCGAAGACAACCACAACATTGCGCGGCTATTCCTAGCTAAAGCACTGATTAAGTAAGTGTATATAACCTCATTCAATGGCTAATATGAGTCCTTATACCAGATGCATACTATGGCTGCAGCGCTAACCGTCGTGCCTGTTCAATACCACCATAACGCTGCAACATTTGATATGCAATTCTACTCCAAAGGCTCAATCTTCGCTCAGGGCCAAAAGCGCATTTCTGCGAGCTCCCGTGTAAAGCACCGCGGGGTCACTTTACTATAACTTCACACGACGTGCCAGTATCGCATATCCTCTGGATCATTTAGCAGAGCACAAATGATATGCAAAGTTGAGACGCGTTTTACGACGCATGGGGAATGCTCTATTACCCATGTCTCCTGTGCACACGCCTATCAGAAAAAAACAGCATCCTCGTCAATTCATACAAAGTGAACAATTTAATACAATATAAACAAATATTCGAATGCATACCTAACTCAATCATAAGCTACGACGGAAACGACATCTGTACTGACATACGGAATAATTAGATGCGCATAACTGAATAATTATAAACCCACTTCAAATGCTTGAAAAGAAGTTGCCCTCTAGATTCCACATATAGTCCAATATTTTTAGCTAAAACCCGGACATTTGTCAAAACAAGCTGAATTTTTCAGGATAGGTTCAGAAAAAGGTGTAGAATAACATACTAAAAGTCCCCGGAAATCCCCCCTGTGCGTTTTCCAGAATCCAAGATGGCGTCCAAAATTGCCCCCATTTAGGGTTTTTCCAATAACTCTGGCTCCAGTCGAGCTAGAAACATGAATTAAATGTCTAATTACATGTTTTAATGCCCAAGAAATCTACTTAGGTACTTTTTGTGAAGTTTCAAGTGATGCAAGTACCCTAAGCCAAGATGATAGCGATAGGCGATCCCTTACACTCTACCCCCGCCAAACATCCCATGAATTTTTCCACAACTTAAACAATATAAAATCAATAACAAGTGCTTCCAAACGTACATCATGAACATTGTTGTATATTTAGCCATATACCTAGAAAAGCTACATTCAACTGTTAAAATATCTATCAAAACATTCAAATATAATCAACCCTTCAAATACTGAGAGCAGCATGACACGTACACATAATATCAGGAGTAAGGTAATATAGGATCCTATAGGATAATAATAGGATATAGGATAATAGGATAATAATAGGATAT
>NW_014577201.1:383983-389185 GCF_000485595.1 Priapulus caudatus | reverse complement strand
GGATAATAATAGGATATAGGATAATAGATAATAATAAGGAACAAGATAGATATAGACCATAATAATATAGATCCTATATTATCTTACTCCTGATAATATGGTTACCTGTTTTAAAAATTCAGTGCTCAACAAAATACCCCCACTAGCTACAAGTAGTACACATGGTATATCAGCAAAAAGCACTATAGATCTAGTGCCCTACAAACATAACTGGTTCTCTCCTAAAGTATGCTACCTTCAGAACGACAACTTTCAAACTAAACTTTCGCATACATTTTATACAAAGCATCTAGAATTATCATATGCAAAAACAAAATATTAATGTATTATAATAGCTAGGAGACTTATATCCTATATTCTCGTATGAAACCACAAGACATTTGATGGGTAACCGGAAGTGTCTATGACAGGACCTGACAGTACCATTTGACATCAGGTCTTCTGCGTCATTAGTCAAGCCTGTTTCATCATGCTAGGGGCTTCTAGCCGCTGGTGCTGTATTGTTGCAGGATGCCGATTGCATTTGTGCACAGTTGAGGAACAGAATACGGCAAGTCTCTTGCAGCTGAGCATGTCATGTGCTGCATCTAGTCCTGTCTGCATCACAAGACACACCGTTGAGAAGAACGTACAGTGCAACAGGGATGCATTCCACAAGTGCTAGACTGCCTCTTGACATCGCCTCCCCAATTCAGTAGAGCAGGCTGTTGGCCATCCATTCTTAAACAGTTAGATATTGTCACGGGAGTGAATGCTGCTTGCGCCGCAGATTGTTGGGGGTAAGCTTGCGAGTGTAAATGAAGAACTCAATAAAGCTGCGGCCATTGCACGCTTGTATGCGCAAGTTGCGATTATTATCACACGTGTCACGTTGTCTGCTCATACAGCGCAAGATGAATGATTCTGCTGTTGTCACCTCTTCGTGTGTGCTTAGCGTTACATCTGCATTAAAATCAAGTGAGCTCTAGTTCTCCAATGGTAATGAGTGAATGTCAATGAATGCGGTAGATCATTACAGGATGTGGAGCACAAAGTAAAATTGTTGTAGTGTCTACCGCGAGCCACCAAACATTCACAAGTAGGTCTGTTCTGTACCAACAAGAACAACCGGTGATGCTCAAGACTCTGACTAGATCTAACGTTGTGTGGACATATCAGTGTTGCTCGGCATCATGCCTCTGCTTGCTTTGAACGTATTCCAGCCATCGACATTTTTCGCGTAGAGCTTGAATGAAATTCATCTGGCTGTTTGTGTTAGCAAGGAATGCAGCATGGTTTTATAGTGTACATGTCATCACGGGTGTGATGTCTCTGAAAGTAGGTTTTTGCTGGCCGTCGCTCTTGTTCACCTTCTTTTGTGGATGCGCTTACCCATCATGCCGTCAAATACACACGTTGTTTGAGCTCCGTAAGCCTCCAGGATGTACAAATGTACGGAGGAGTGGAGCCAGAGTTATGGAAAAACCCTAAATAGGGGCATTTTGACGCAAGTCTGCATTCTGAAAACTGCACAAGGGGATTTTCGGACTGTTATATGTTATTCTACACATGTCTTTAACCTATCATGAAAAACTTCAGCTGTTTGAAAATGTCCGGGTTGGCCATATTGAGCTAAAATCTGGACTAAATAAGATATAATACTAATGATACGGGCAAGGAGAGACCATAACCGATGAGGTGTATTGAGTAGAGTAGGATGTGTGTGTGTGTGTGTGTGTGTGTGTGTGTGTGTGTGTGTGTGTGTGTGTGTGTGTGTGTGTGCGTGTGTGTGTGTGATGTCTGTACATCTACTGCGCTCTCGTCGTAACAGACGTAGCTAAACCTATTCGACACATTCAAAGTTTACGAATGTCTTCTGGTTACCCAGCTAGTGGTCAAGTATAATCAGCGCCATCTGTAAACAGTGCGCTAATCGTAAATTATAATGTAAATATGTATATATATGTATATACTTCAAGAGTAGCTAATAACACTGTGTTATTATCTACTCTTGATATACTTGTGTGCGTGCGTGCGTGCGTGCATGCGGGCGGGCGGGCGGGCGGGCGGGCGGTCATTGGGGCGAGCGCATGTGCATGTTTGCATTATATCAAGAGTAGATAATATTGTTATTATCTACTCTTGATTATATATAAGCGGCGCGTGATCTACAATTACTCGCATAATCATGATATAGCGGCCGTGCGCTTGACTAGGGATAGGGAAGCTTTTGATAGCGGAACGTGTTCCCGCTGATTTCAGTCCGTAGAGTGGTGGTGGTGAGTGGTGCTGGCATATGGAGTACGGTGGTGGTAGGTAACGCGGCTCTCCCGTTGCCGGTGACGTTGTAATCCGATGTGCAAAAACGCGAGTACGTTTCGACTATTAGTATTACCAAAGTCGCGTTAACATGGGGAAAATGTCGTTAGTGTATTCAACACACGCATCGACTGACTTGCCGTGATAAATGGCGGTTGCGTGCCTGAATGTACGGCGGCTCGCACACTCTGTTGGTGACCGCTGGAACACGCACGCAACGATGTCATCAAGAGCCCATTAACCCCTTAATGGGCTCTTGATGTCATGCATACATCCATAAGGATTAAACCTAAACAGTAGTGCAATGCGCGTCTTCTTAAGCCAGTGGCGCCTTTGATGCGTTTCAGTGCGTGTATGTAAATATGGAAATGATGCCGATTTTTTGGGAGTTGAAGTTATCGGTTGGGTATTAGACTGGGAGATCGGAGAATGAACGAAGCATACCAAATAGTTCGCCAATCGTGCGGCTATAAACAACCATGTACAGTCGGTGCTATTTACTCCGCCCGGAAAATTTTCTCACATGATTGCAGACTGCGTGCTCAGCTGAAATGGATGACAATACAATCGTTTACATAGCTAGGCTACATACATACGTCGTACGCGCATGATTTTGCGCAATGCACAATTTGACAGACGGTGCAGAATGGTAAAAGCATCGCGATGACGGCCTCAGCAGTTTATTGCGTTCGCCAACATGTCGAACACAAACAACAGAAAAACAACAATGCTAAGCAACACAAATAAAAAAACAAAATAAAATTAGAAATAAAAGCAACGTCGTCACGCGGAAAAGTGCAGTGGTGATATAAATAAGAGATAAGAGGGCGAATAAGAGATGAAGCGAAATCCTGCCTAACACTGCGTACTCTTTGTACGCAGGCTGTGGACTTTTCCTGATAGGGTAATTTAGCTTTCATGGCCCAAAATGTTTTTCGTATGCTTAAGGTACACGCCTGATGTAAAAGAAAGGATTATTAGTGACTAGCTGCGGGTACCCGCTGCGTTGGATAAAATCGTGCTACTAATTCATACTACTAATAATCGGACACAATAGGAACATTGGGTAAAAATCGACAATAACATTGCACACAATATCAATATTTACAATTTAGCATGGGAAAATAACTGTTACGTATGACATTTATATGACAGCACAACCGAACTTAGAACCCCTGGAACATAATAGTAATATGGTGTAAATGACAAAAAGTTATTATAACAGCATGTACGAATGGGTTGCACTTTTCATTTCAAAACCTCTTGATAAACAATGTTTTTCGTGTTATTCTCTGGTGGAAGATATTAAAGATTCCTGCGTCTCGAAACTGTTGAGCTCCCACGTACGGCATGTACGTATGGCACGTACGGCACGTAACAGCATGTAGGAATGGGTTGCACTTGTTCATTTCAAAGCCTCTTGCATAAACAATGCAGTCGTAACCTCTGAACTGGTCCTGGCTGGCTGCTCTGTTTTAGTATTGTTTCGGTTTCACAATACCAGCAGCTGATGAAGTGAGGGAAAGAAATAGTCATCGATTTTTGTGTGTGTGGCAGCACTGTACAGTGAGTGCTGACATTGTGTGAAGTTTCACGAATTGACGGGTTTTTCACGGATTTTTCGGTGAGTTTGATGGTTTGACAGGTTTTTTTTCGTCTAGGAACACTCCCCGGGTATAAGAAATGGCCCTGTGAAAATTGCATCCAGATCGCTTGGGCGGTTTGGCCGCCCATAGGGTACATACATACATACATACATACATACATACATACATACATACATACATACATACATACATACGAACTCAAATATCGATTTAGATTGCATCGATTACCAGACATGCAAAAGCATGATTGCATTATGATAGCATCAGTCGCTTGTAATGTGAATACAAATGGGGAAACAATTGTTATCTCACTGTCTCTCTCGTCAGTGATCACACAATCAGTGTGAATATCTGGCCAGTTCTGATATTACAAGAATGAGTTAGAAAGTGCCCGAGCTTTAATGGCATGAAGCCGAAACGTAAGCCGATGGGTTTTTCGCACTAACTTATACATTATTGAAAAAAACACGTGTATTGTGTACGGTCACAGAATAAATGCATGCTGTAACATGGTGTACATTCTGTATAATGGTACCTACCCGTGTTGTGTACAAGTTGCGCCTAAAGTAGTATTGTGCTAATGTACGTTATTATTACGGTTACATTTAATTACTTAAATCATGATTAATTCTGGGTAACTTGTTTAAGTGGATTAAATTTCGAGTTAAAATGAAGCAGTTTGACAATTAAGCCGATAAAACAATCATATCGTATGCATATAACGATACCTCATCGGCACCACATTCTTCTATATTCTTCAATGGCCTCACAATGAATGAATTGAGTCTGATATCAAACAAACAGTAAAAGGCTACGACATAAAAACTGTGAAACGAGTTTTATACTATGAATAAAACAACTTTATCGGACTGTTTCAGTATGATTAAATATGTTCTGCTGGAGCCATCAGGACGATATAAAGTCTGATTCGAAACAAAACAGCTCGGAGTTAAACCCATGTAGACACTCTTTCAAAGCGCGAGAGAGGGGAGCCGAAACATTAGCGCGCTAAACTAATGACCGAGATTTATACTACGATATCAGCAGGCAGAAGAAAGCTCATAATTCCTTCACTCACAGAAAACCGATCATGATCAACATCTATATCTACCCTTGCGTTAGGAATCAACTCGGAGAGCCTTACTCTAAGCCAACTAATAACACGTGCTCTAGTAGTAGATCCACTAATAACACATGCTCTAGTAGTAGATCCACTAATAACACGTGCTCTAGTAGTAGATCCACTAATAACACGTGCTCTAGTATAGTAGATCCACTAATAACACATGTTCTAGTA